>NW_010513168.1:0-847 GCF_000687285.1 Phaethon lepturus
CGGTAGTTTATGTGATGATAAAGGATACTGCAGTTAATGGCAACTATAACTCTGTGGATAGCAGGACTGAGCTGAGATGCATAAAATGTGAGCAGAGGGGTAGCCTAGTGTTTAGATGGAAAAACATTATGACTCAACATTACCATTCAATGGCCAATTGCTGCCCAACTTATTTAAAAATGGATGCTCAAAGATAGGTTCTTATGTCCTTATTTAGAAAACTGGTTTTCAAAAGTGCTGAGCAGTTGAGTCAGTGGGAATTGCTAGGTATTAAACATTTTTTAAATTCAAATATGTACCTTTGAGTATTTAGAAAATTATGTATTAAAAAAATTATTTTTGAAACCTGAACTACTGTGCTTTCAAGGAGGACCAGCCCAGTAGTACATCTAAACAGAAACCATCTTTAGGTCCACCAAATTCAGAGATACTTCACTAACCCAGGTGTAGGATCTGCCCCTTGGCAAAGCAAAGCTTAAGCAAAGCTCTTCAGACTCATTTCAGCTGGGCTTCTGAGCAGGGCAGAGTTTACAATTTAAGTCAGGGATAGGGGTGAGTGTGAGAAGTCAGCCTCTAGACCTCAGTAGGACAAAACATCACTGAGAACCCATATCTATGAGTGAGAACAAATCCTCCACCATCCTTTAAGGAAAAACCCTGAATCCTCTTCCTCCCAGTCTTGTTGGGAGTGGCAGGAGCAAAACAAGCTCGTTGACAGATCATTGGTGGCACCTGTCCCAGGTAGTATGAGCCCTGGCCTACACAGGTGGGGGGAAAGGCAGAACACAAGCCAGGGAGAGTGGGAGGCTACGGGCAACAAGAACAGGTCTGCAGCGTGTGCTGAGAC
>NW_010513168.1:971-1525 GCF_000687285.1 Phaethon lepturus
CAAAACCTCTTATCCGGCCGCTTCAAACTTCATAGTGGCACGGATCGGGATTCAGGCAGGAACTCTGTAGCTCGGTCCAAAAAACAAGCTAACTTTTTGGCAGCCCTTTCTGGATAACGATCTGCAGTGTGAGTCGGCCCTTGCAAACAAGTGCATTTTTTTTTCCTATGTCTGTCAGATTTTTTGGAGGAGAGAGAGAGAGAAAAGAAAAAAAAAAAAGGCACCTCAAAACATATATATTTAAATTTTTCCTGCATATGTCCCTGTCCCATGACCCCTTTTCCCTCCCTTCCTCCACGCCTCGGCACAAGCTCCAGCCTGTGCTATGGAAACTGCGTCAACCAGGCTGCTTCTCGGAATAGACTGTGTATGCTGAAGTGTGGCGGGCTCCTGCTGCAGCCCAGGAAAGAACTAGCAGCGCTGCCCTCTCCCACTTTGTCTTGGTAGGGCACCTCCATCAGATGAAGTAGGAGGAAAAAACATTAACTCCAGCAGCTGTTTCTTGACCCCAGCTGTCAGTCTGCCTGAGATTACTTTTTTTTTTTTGAGAGTCC
>NW_010513168.1:1593-2268 GCF_000687285.1 Phaethon lepturus
TGGAAGCTGGGTGCCTGCGGGGCCCAGCACACCGCGCCCTGCCTCCGACGGCCTCCACTTAACTCGTGAGCTCCTACAGTTCCCTGGCCCGCAGCTCCACTGCCCTTCCTGGTGCGTGCAGACACACACACACCCCAGCGCCAAAGCTAAGAGCCGTAACTAGACTACAGTAATCCTCCAACATGGGTGGCTTGAAACTGCTCGGGCTGAATAGCATTTGCTGTTCTGTCGCTTTGGCTGCCTCCCGCCGGCTCTGCGAGGAGCTGCGTTTTTCTCCTCCTGGAAGTTGTGCTGACACAGTTGCGATGCCACAAGTAGTTTGTCAACATCAAACTTGCCCTGTGTGCTATGTGCGCACCTCCCACCAACGGGGGCCAGTAAAGAGCGCCAGCCATGCTATGGACACATTCTCTTCACCGCTCCCCCAGCACAGGGGTCAGTGAGTGTGTGTGGGGTAGTGTGGAGTCTTATGGGGTGTGTGGGAAAGACAAACGGTGAGCATCCCCAGGCCAGAGACAGCCGAGGGGAACAGGGGCTGCAGGGGAATGCAGGGATGCTGGTTTTGCCCAGTATGTTGTGCTAGTTATCTTTTTTTTTTTTTTGTTAAATATGGTAGGAAAGTGACAGTGATTTGGCTTTCCCTAGTCTTACAGAGGGTACTTGGAAACAGTGGCT
>NW_010513168.1:2299-3488 GCF_000687285.1 Phaethon lepturus
GATGGCGTTCACACAGAGACTTCTGCTCTTGTAGTGGCCATCCTTTGAACAAAGAGAGAATCAAAAAATGTCAGTCCTTGTCTCTTGAAACTGAATAAAATTGAGAAATACTGAGTGGAAATTTTATACATAAACACATGCATACACATATCTATGTATGAACAGATATTTTGACACCTTATTGTCATGCAGTCTGAAAACTTGAGTTGATTCCTTTCCCTTATATTGAACCAAGGTTGCTTGAAATTGCTTCTGCATCATCTTTAGGGCTTGGAGGTTTCAGGGAAGCGGTGGGGTTCTTTTATTTGCTTCATGCCCTCCGAGTCCTCTGAAGGCTTCTTGAAAGGACAGTTAACTCTTTGTATCGCTCACAATACGTTATGCACACATAGACATTTGCAGTGCTGTCCTCTTAAAAATATGGGCCTATTTAACAAAGCCATAACCTGGACATACATAAAGGTCATGACTAAAGGGAGGAAGCAAAACAGAACACACAAAACTGTAACACTTAAAACTACTGGCAACTCCTCTTTTTTGCCTCCCATTCACCTTATATTTTATATTTTACAGCATCAGAGTACCTGTGACCAGAAAACATGCAAGCATACCTGTACCAGTGTCCTAATCCATACTGAGAAAATCTAAGAACTGAAAAGCTTTGGCCTGTAAAGTGCTGATTATTAGTACAGCTCATGCTAAGTGCTCAAAGGATACATTTACCTTTTCCCTAGTGAGCAGTCCCAGTTGTTTTGGAAGGGTTCACTGCCTGGCAGGGTACGGTCCTGAAAGAATCCTAATATTCTCTGTGTGGTAACCATGTTAATCTCAGTGTACTAGTGCCTGAAACATGCTTTATATTTTCAGCCTAAACTAAGAACCTGTCTACAGCAGTCTCTTGGTATCTAATAACCACCTAATGAACTAATCATCTAATGAACCACCAGCAGTGATTCATTTCTCCCCAGCATCCCTAATAAGGGAAAAGGAACTAGGAGGAGAAGATGAATATTGAAATGAACATGTCTATGGGTGTTTGTGCAACGAGGAAGAAAGTGTAAGGAGGGGTATTATGAGGACTGTCTGAGGGACAGTAGTTCATGAGGGTGAAAGCAAGACAATCAGCTTCACTTGCTGTGCTATAGACAACAAACCATGAACTTCTTGAAAGAAATAATATTTATATATT
>NW_010513169.1:0-1601 GCF_000687285.1 Phaethon lepturus
CAAAGGCTTTACTAAAGTCCAGGTAGAAAAATCTGCTAGGCGGGTCACATGGTCATAGAAGGAGATCAGGTTGGTCAAGCAGGACTCGCTTTTCATGAACCTATGCTGATCCCTTGGTTATCCTGCACATGCCCTGTGAGCACCCTCAAGATGAACCTCTCCATCATCTTCCCCAGTACTGAGGTCAGGCTGACAGGCCTGTAGTTCCCAGGACCCGCCTTCTGGACTTTCTTGTAGATGGGCCTCACATCGGCAAACCTCCAGTCATCTGGGACCTCAGCACTGCTGAAAAATGATGGAGAGTGGCTTTTTTAATACCCCCTCCACCAGCTCCCTCAGTACTCTTAGGTGGATACCATTAGGCTCCATAGGCTTGTAGGTATCCAGGTTGCTTAGCAGGTCCTTAACTCTTTCCTGCTGGCTTATGAGGAGTTTATTCTGCTCTTTATCCCTGTCTTTCAGCTCAGGGGGCTGAATACCCTGCGGATACGTGGTCTGGCTATTAATGACTGAGGCAAAGGAGGCATTAAGTACCTCAGCCTTGTCCTCATCCTTGATGAAAATATACTCCCCCCATATCCAGTAAGGGCTGGAGATTTTCCTTGCCTCTTTTTTTGCTGTTAATATATTTGTAAAAGCATTTTTTGTTGTCTCTTATGAGCATGGCCAGATTGAGTTCTGGCTGGGTTTTTGCCCTTCTAATTTTGTCTCTGCTTGACCTAACGAGATCCTTGTACTCTTCTTGAGTTGCTTGCCCCTTCTTCCAAAGATGATAAAATCTCCTCTTTTCCCTGAGTCCTAGAAAATTCTCCCTGTTCAGCCAAGCTGGTCGTCTTCCCTGTCAGCTCTTCTTATGGTACATGGGGACCACCTGCTCCTACGCCTGTAAGATTTCCTGCTTGAAGACTGTTCATCCTTCCTGCATGTCTTTGCCTTTCAGGACTGTCTCCCAAGTGACTCTCGCAACCAGTGACCTGAACTGGCCAAAGTCTGCTCTCTGGAAGTCCATGGTAGCAGTTTTGCTGAACGCCCTCCTTTGCTCACCAAGAATCGAGAATTCTGTCATGTCATGGTCACTAAGCCCAAGACAGCCTCCGACCACCACACCTCCCACCAGTCTTTCTCTGTTAGTAAACAGCAGGTCAAGTGGGGCACCTCCACTGTTAGGTTCACTTACCAGCTGTGTCAAGAAGTTATCTTCCACACACTCCAGGAACCTCCTAGACTGTTTCCTCTCTGCGGTGTTGTATTTCCAGCAGTCATCTGGTAAATTGAAGTCCTCCACAAGAACAAAGGATAGTGATTGTGAGACTTCTGCCAGTTGATTGTAGAATGTTTCACGTGCCTCTTCATGCTGGCTGAGTGGTCTATAATAGACTCCCAGCAGGATATCTGCCTTGTTTGCCTTCCCCCTCATCCTTACTCATAAGCACTGGACTTGGTCTTCACAACTGTTGATTTCTATACAATCAAAACACTCCCTAACTTACAGAGCCACCCCACCACCTCTCCCTCCATGTCTATCCCTTCTGAAGAACTTGTAGCCATCCATTGCAGCACTCCAGTCCTGTGAGTCATCCCACCATGTTTCTGTGATGGCA
>NW_010513170.1:0-990 GCF_000687285.1 Phaethon lepturus
CCCCCTGCGCCCCCCCACCTGCCTCCAGCCCGGGTCCCCCGGGTCCCCCGTCCCTCTGTCCGCCCCAGGTCCCTCTGCTCCCCCCTCCGTCCCTCTGTCCCCTCCACGTCCCCACGGCCCTCCACCCCACAGCATTCCGTGTCCCCATATCTCACCACATCCCTCCATGTCCCTCCACCCCACATCTCTCTGCCCCACATCCCTCCATGTCCCCACGTCCCTCCACCTGCCCCACATCCCTCCGTGTCCCCACATCCCACCACGTCCCTCCACCCCACATCTCTGCCCCACAGCCCTCCGTGTCCACACGTCCCTCCACCCCACGTCCCTCTGTGTCCCCATATCCCACCACATTCCTCCATGTCCCTCCACCCCACATCTCTCTGCCCCACATCCCTCCGTGTCCCCACATCCCTCCATGTTCCCACGTCCCTCCACCTGCCCCACATCCCACCATGTCCCTCCAATCTACATCTCTCTGCTCCACGTCCCTCCGTGTCCCCACGTCCCTCTGTGTCCCTCCACCCCACATCCCTCCGTGTCCCTCCACCCCACATCCCTCCAATGTCCCCACGTCCCTCCGTGTCCCTCCACCCCACATCCCTCCAATGTCCCCACATCCCTCCATGTCCCCACGTCCCTCCACCTGCCCCATACCCCTCCCGCCCCCCCCCCGCCCCCACGTCCCACCACGTCCCTCCACCCCACATCTCTCTGCCCCACGTCCCTCCGTGTCCCCACGTCCCTCCGCCCCGGCGCGCCCGCGGCCCCACCATGGCGGCGACGGGGAAGAGGTAGGGGTGGTTGCAGCACTTCTTCAGGTCCATCATGATGTTGAGCAGCGACACTTGGTTCCCGCCGCCCCGCGAGTTCAGCGCCTCGAAGTTGCGCGTCAGGATGTACTTGTAGTACTTCCTACGGGGAGCTCGGTGGGACCCGGGCGGCCTGGGGGGCTCCCCGCATCCCTGCCCGGGGGACCCGGGGGTCCCC
>NW_010513171.1:0-1670 GCF_000687285.1 Phaethon lepturus
GCACTGTCACAGCCAGGCATCCTCTTGCCACCTCCATCTGCCTCACAGAAGCAATGAGCTGGGGATGCTGGTGGACCCCTGATGTCCCTCCCCGTCGCTGTCACCCACCGTCTTCTTCTTCAGCTCCAACTGGGGGACAGAGAAAAGGCACCCATTCATGCAACAGCCAGGGCTGGGGACTCCCTGTGAGAGGTCTCTGGTCAAGGGATAAAGGAAAGTGGTGGGTGCCCTATTCTCATGGGTCACAGTCCTGTGCCAGGGAACAGTGTCTCTCACATGCTCCCCGAGAGGCCTGGAGTGTCCCTGGTGCTTCCTGGGGCAGGGAACCATGTGCAGGACTGAGAGAGGAAAGAATATTTGGGTCCAAACCTGCCTGCAGCCATTGCAGCAGGGGGCACATCACGAGCAAGGTGGTCTAATGGTTAGAGCATTCCCTCTGAGTCCACAGGCTCCCTGGGGAGACTCGGTGCCCATCTGCTTGGTGGGGATCTCAGCCATCAGGCTCTGGGCTGCGGAGGACCTCCACATCACCCCCTTCCCAGACAATCAGCCTCCTTTCTCACGCATCTCCCCCTCCTGCTCTCACTCCAGTGCCTGCCCACCCTACTCCTCTGCACCCACCGCCTCCACTCGGATCTTCTGCCTAAGGGGCTCAGCGCACCCCAAACTCTGCTCCCAGCTTGCTCAGCCCCTACCTTCCCCCTCCCTCGTCCAGCCTCCCCCCGGAGCTCTTCCTACCCCAGCCCGTGGAGCTGCCCTGGCTCCATCACAGCCTTCAGCCCAAGGCCTCCCTCTGCTCTCAATCTCCATATCCCACCCATTTCCAGACACTGCTGGCCCTTCTGCAGGCACGTGGCAGGCCCATGCCCAGGGGCACCCAGCCGTGGAGCACCAAGGGCTGGTGCAGCTGCGGCTGAGCAAGGAGGCTGCAGTCCTCCCAGGCAGCGGGGGCGCTCCTGCAGAGTCAGGCTGCTGCCAGCATGTCTGGTCACTCAACAAGCTCAACACAGCGGTGGCTACAGCCTCCTCACCGCGTAGGGTGACCCACCCCTCACCATGGAGGGCAATGCCACCAGGATGCTGTGCCCGGGGGGTGGTGGGCAGGAGCTGGGTCTGGCAGGGGGAACACAGGACTCCCGGGCTTCTCTCCCGAGCCAGCTGCTGCCTCGCTGTAGGTACTGCGCCTTGCCAAGCAGGTCAGCTAGGGCCAAATGCTTTTTTTTCTTTTTCGGGGGGTTGCACGGGTGCTGGTGCCAAGCATGACATGTTGGGGCTGAACTTCAGGAAAGCCTCGGAGCACCTCTCTGCAGCTCAGGTTGCAGCACGGTGCCAGCCAGGCTCTCGGGAACGGTCTCAAGCCATGGCCACCTGCTTCTCAAGCAGAGGAATCCTGAAGGCCAGTTGCCCAGACCAAGGTGAGGAAGGGACTGCCCCTCTGCTCCCCTTGGACTAGCAGATGCAAGGAGGCTTAGCTCTCCAGTGACTTCCAGTAGCCCAGGTGCATCTGGTTGCTTTTGTGGGTCAGCAGCCCACCAGGCTCTGCCAGCCAGCAGTGCCAGCCCTGCCCATGGCCATGCTCATGCCACCCCGGTGGGTGGGGTGGGACAGGGGGTACCAAGGAACTGTCCCCTTGTGGCTCTGCTTCATGTCAGCTCTGCTGGGAGCAGGAA
>NW_010513171.1:1684-3831 GCF_000687285.1 Phaethon lepturus
GAATGGAATTTGGATGGGGCTGGGCGTTCCCGTGCAGCAATTCCCCCGGGCAGGATCTGGCTCTGATGACTGTTCCGCACAGGGAAGAAATACCAGAGGAGTTACTCATGGCTCATTGGGGCATGATGTAGCAACTCCTCACCGGTTCCCCCCACCCTCCAGCCAAAGTTCCTCCTGTGATCTCCTGGGGAAAGTCCCAGCCCCCCCACTCCCCCCCTGCCACCCCCAGAGACCTTCCCCACCCTTGCTGGAGCTTTCCAGAAGCAGGAGATGAGCTGGGGCTTTAGGTGAGAGGAGAAAGGTCCAGAGCGACCTGCGGTGCTGGAGGGAATCCACTGTCCCCTTGGCTCTTCCACACTGTGTCTGGTGATGAGCAAAAGGCCAGGGTCTGAGAAAGAACCAGCCTGGGGTATCCACATCTGGACAGCCACACATCTGGCTTCAGACCTGGCAGAAGTGAAAACTGATTGGGCCAGCTCAGGTCTGTTGCCTTTTCGGCGGTCACACTCAGGTCAGGGTTTCCCATTGCTCTCCACAACCACAGGGGCAAGAATTGAGATTTACTTTCGGTTTGCTGGAAGGAGTTGAGAAACTCTCCTGCTCCTGGGACTGGGAAGTTCAAACTTTGAGAAAACCACTGGACTTCACACGGCTCTAGCAGAGCCACAAGACTGGTGGTCCCCTCTGCAGCAGGGACCCTTCGGAATGGAGGAATCTCCAGAGCTTGGGCCAAAATTCTGGAGTAAGTTTTACCTGGTTTTGCCATCATTGACTTGCTGCTGTCTTTAGAAGTCTTCACTGCCCTTTTCATGACGTGCACGTGAAAGAAATGGCCATTTCTTTTTTATTTTTGGAACTTCCTTAGCTATTTGCCTCTGCAGGGAGATGACAGGAGAGAGACTGGGAAAATTGGTACCCTCTGCTGGAAACCACCTCCTTCATCTGCCTGGGCATTTCTACCCTGATGGCCATTCCTCTCTTGGACGAAGCACCTTGAACCTTCCTGTTTCAGCCCAGCCCCATGTTCAGAGCACTGCAGCGTGGAGGTGTCCGCCATGGGGCAGGGGTGCCATGCACCAGAAGGTGCAAAGCTGGAGCACCTCAGCAAGCTTAGATAGTTCCTCCATGTGAGGAAACGTGACTCTTCGGTGGGACTGGGACAGATCCCATCTGTGGATCAGGGAGGCTGCACTCAGGCTTGTGGAAGAGGAGAGGTTTGGGATGCCGAAACCCTGGGAAGCCAAGTCCTCGCTGGCAACTAGCTCTGGAGGCTCAGCAGTGGCTGTGGGGAGAGGAGGTGTCCTGCACGCTCTCTGTGCCCAGCGGTGTGGTTGTTAGGATGGCTGCCCGGCGGCTGGTTCCCAGTTAGGGAAGCATGGGGACACTATTTGTAACCACAGGCACACTGGTGTCTTGCCTGCGGCTCCTAGACACTCAAGCTCCCAGACACTCAGGGAGGGAAGCCACAGAGCAGATCTTGAAGTATGGTATTGCGTTGGCAGCCGGCTGGCCCCGGGAGGGAATGAGCTCCTGCAACCAGGAAGCCTGTGCCCTGGAGCTGCCTGCACCCAGAGCGTGCTGCCTGCAGCCCAAAGCACCTCTACAGCTCAGCGCTGGCACCCCTGACCGTGCTGCCCACGGGCCCACCAAGGTCAAGGGACCTTTTTATGTTTTCCCCTGAATGTCCCAGTGTCCCAAGCTCAGACAGGGTCTCTGCAGAACCAAACAGCACCGGGCACTGTGGCTTTCCAGGCTCAGTGGCCAGGCTGTGCTGGGAGTCTCACCCTGGCTGTGCTGGCATTACTGGTGTGCCATTTCACAATGCTGTGTTCCCCAAATTGGGGGGCGGGGGGGGCGAAGGGAGAGCAAGCTGCAGTCTTTGCAGCCCCAGGATGCTCAGAGCCTGGTCCCTCGCTGGGGAATGCGAGATGTGCTTGGGAGGAACAGCCCTGCCCTGCATCCCCTCTCTGCATCATCAAACACACCTTGTCCCCACCCCGGTCCCCTCTCCAGCTCTGGAGCCGTGTGCTGGGATCCAGCTGCTGTGGCACGGGTGGCCTGGGATTAGCAAGCAGGGGAGCGAAGGGGCCGGTGCGGCGCAGGGAGAGCTCGGTGGTGAGTCAGTCATCACCCCAGGGAGCCTCGAG
>NW_010513171.1:3964-4494 GCF_000687285.1 Phaethon lepturus
GACGCCGGGGGTTTGGCCAGCCTGGGAGGGATGGGGGAAGACGGGGTGGCCAGGGGACATCAGGGGGTCCCACTTAGTGCTTGGGGCAAAGGGCGAAAGGCAAAGGGCTTGGGGAATTGGAAAAAGGGCCCTGATGTTGTAGATGGATACCGGAGGTGGGAAAGCAGGACCTCAGGCAGGGAAATGAACTGCTGGAGCATGCCCTGCCAGAGCAAACTCATCCCGTGGGAACACCGCTGCCTTCCCACCCCACAGGGTGAGCCTGAGTGCCCTGAGCGCCAAGCACGGACCCCGTCTCTGCAAGGTCACCAGCCCCAGGACTTTGCTGCCGGGAGCCACCGCATGCCCCGCTGTCCCTGCTGTGCCGGCAGGCAGAGCCACGCAGGTGCCGCAAGGTCACAGGAGCTCCCACGCTTCCCTTCATCACCTCCACCCCCCTCCTCTTCTCCTCAGCCTCTAAAGCACAGCTGGCTCCAGGGGACAGGACCCCATCCACCCAGTCCCTCCTGGGGGGACAAAGTCAGCCCTCC
>NW_010513172.1:0-1270 GCF_000687285.1 Phaethon lepturus
TCCTGCACCCATCCCTTCCCCTGCATGGGGGAGAGATTTGGGTGCTGTCAACCCCTGTCCTGGCCGGCACCTTCTGCCCATGCTGGGCCGGGGCCGCAGGACACATCGAGCCGTCGGAGAGCCGAGAGTGGGTCCTGCTCCGTCCTTTCCTGGGGGGATGGTCCTCTCCCCTCCTCTCCCTCCCTTCCCAGGGAGATGCTGGCATCGCATCCTCCCCCCCTCCTCTCTAAAACCCCGGAGAACAGACCCCCTGCCACACGCATAGTCCTAAAACCTGCCGAAAATCCTGGTGAGCACCAAGACCCAACAGCTTTAATCCAGCCGACCAAGGACTAAGCAGAAAGCCCGGGGCAGCACACCCGCAGCTGGGGCTCCGCGCTACGATGCCCAACCCGGGAACAAAGGGAGGTCGGAAGCCCAGGAACGTCCCTTCCCAGCCCCGGGGACATTAAACAAACCCCAAGAGACCGTTCTCCCTTTGTCAGCCCCGCAGGTCACCGGAGGTTTGATCTGCAGCCCAGCGCGGCAGATGGAAAAATTCCCGGCGAAGGTTTTGGATCAGGTCCCTGCCGTTTTCTTCTGGCTGGGGAGTTGCCGGCAAAGCTGCCGGGACACCGCTTGCTGTGGTGCGAACCCCAAAAAGCCCTGCCCACCCTTTCGAAGACCCTCTGAAGCGGGTTGCAGGGTTGTAGGTTCCCCGCTCCCCCCCTTTATAAAAGCTTTTAAGCCTTTCCTACGTCTGAGATTAAAAGTTTGCAGTCTGGCAGATGAACCACAGATGTGCTTATCAGCTCAAAGCCTGGAAACATCCTAAATTGAAGCCCAAGCTGCCACAACCCTCTGAGCCCCATCACACCCCCCCCACACACACTTTCAGCCTGGGATTTCAGCCCAAATCTCCCCTTTGCTGGCAAAATTTTGGGCCAGGGTGAAGCTGAATTTCCGCTGGAGAAGAGCTGCTGAGGGCTTTGGGGAGAAAACCTGCAGCCCGGCAGCACGGCACCCATCTGGAGGGGAAATAGCCACGTTATTTTCCTCCCACTGCCCTGACCTGTTAAAGCAGGCAGTAATATGCCCCCCAAAAATAGGAAAAAAGGTAAAGGCTCCCTTGGCTTTGCACAGCTCCAGGGTTGGCCCGTCCTGAGCGCGGCAAAGAGCACAACATTCACGCTCGCCGCGGCTTATGTGCTTTAGAAACCCGTCAATTTAGCCTCATAATTGCATTATAACCTGAAGCTATTTTAAAGTTGCTATCACCCCCTCCTAGGCT
>NW_010513172.1:1312-1700 GCF_000687285.1 Phaethon lepturus
CGAAGTTATGTACATAAATAACGCTAAGTGGCTGTAATCTGCCGTGCTGCACACAGAGCCCGCGCTGGGAGAAAGCGGCCAGGACACAAAGGTTGCTGTAATCCTGAAATACCTGAAGAACAGGGCACGGTGAGGGGAATTTATTACCTGCTGTCTCGCTCTGCTCCGGCCGGGGCTGCCCGAGCCGCAGAGTCACCGGGGAGAAATTCAAATAGTCCCACGCTGAGAGCAAATAACCCAGCCCTGCCGCATCTTTCTGGGTTTGGGGATTTTTTGGTGCTGTGCTGGCGGTGCCGACGGTGCTGCATCGCTGGGACCTGGCTCAGAGATGCGGGAAGGGGAGTTTCTGGGCTCGCCTCATCCCACCATGCTTCGTGGGATGGAAGTG
>NW_010513173.1:0-229 GCF_000687285.1 Phaethon lepturus
TAAAGAAAGGGAGCACCCCCCCAAAAAGCAGAGCCTGATGAAGGCGTTACTAAAGCTTATTCGCTAATAAACGGACTAAAATAGGGAAACAAAAGAAACGTCAATTAGACCCTTGGTATCGCCAGAAACTGCTACAAAGGGAGATGTTCCAGCCCGGGTAACGAAGATCACTATTAATAACGGTTTCGGTTATTTTTGTCTCCCGTGGGTAGCGCAGGAGGACAGGTAA
>NW_010513174.1:0-6526 GCF_000687285.1 Phaethon lepturus
TTGTCTGAAAATGAGTGTTCGTGGCCCCGTTGCCTCATCCCGAGTCAGCCCGTGCCTCCACCTGCGGTACAGACAGCGAAGCGAGCCGCCCGGGCAGCCGGCTCTGTCTCGTAGAAGCTGAAGCCTTTTGCAGAAGGAGTGGGAGAATGAGAAGTCTGTGAACTATTTTTTGCAAAACCTTTTAATAATCTTATTCAGAGACTACAGCCAAGCTCACACGTTATTTAAGTTTTGTTACTTTCTCCTTACAACGACCAAAAGTAGTGATATTCTGCGATATACTTCCATGGGCTGCCCTAAACGGAGGCACGCGCTTCTGCCCGTCTTGACCCATCAAAACGATAAACCAACCTATTGCTGGCCCTGGTGCCATAACGAAGTCTAGCATATAGCTTGGTATAGTCACCCAGGCATGGTTTTGTGTATTTATTTATTTATTCTGTGCATCCTTTGCCTTCAGTAGTGTGTCTTCAGTACAAAGAGACAGACTTTTCCTACCCAAAATATGCATATTCAGCCTGCCTTATCCACAAACACACTATTTCTCTATATGCTGTCCTCGTCTAAGTCTTCCAGGGGCTCCAGCGACCCTAGACGCTTTCTTTTCTGCTACTATCATTGCCCTTGCCTTTAGTACTTCCCCTTCACAATATTAACCCTATTTTAGCCTCCACTGTCTTAAAAATTAACCGCCCGAAGTTCCTACCCCTGGCGACTGCCCCTCTTCTTCCCTCGCCGTAGCGTTAGTCCTACCAAGCAGGCTGCCCCTGCCTGCCTCGTGCCCTTGGAGGGGCACCTCTTTGGGGCGGCACGTGTTTTGGGCAAACCTGTCTCTGCGCTAGGGCAAGTCCAGGAGTGCCTTGGCACCATTGGAAGAGTCCAAGAGGACACTTCTGGACTTGCTGTAAGGCAAATACGGGTCTCGGGACTTTGTTCTTTCAGTGCAGTTATCTGAGTTAGTAATATTTAATTGAACCATTTCCTTCCTAGCTGAATAGCTGTGGGGTTTACGTGTTAATCTGCATTTTACCTACTGGATGTCCTTAGGGTTACTGCTGTCTCAGAAAACGATGTATGTGCCGTACAGGGTGAGGGCAGGGATGTTCAGTGCGGCACAGTTTTTGTACAAAGATAGACTATATAGCTCTGAGGTCTGAAGGGCGAGACCAAGGCGGGATAGGATGAAGGCCGGTGAAATGATGATGGCCTG
This sequence comes from Phaethon lepturus, assembly GCF_000687285.1. Taxonomy (NCBI): domain Eukaryota; kingdom Metazoa; phylum Chordata; class Aves; order Phaethontiformes; family Phaethontidae; genus Phaethon; species Phaethon lepturus. The sequence continues at coordinate 1,211 of NW_010513174.1, forward strand.
GGAAAATGTGAACGGAGAGCTCAGGGTCTTCACAACACAGCGAAACACTGATACTAAATCAGCAAGAGGAAATAATTGTTCATAACCATGTAGTTAAATTGTGGCATTCCTTACAGCAAGCTGCTTCAGAGGCCACAAGAATTAAGGAATTGGTGAGATTGTGGAATATAGCTTCATTTAGCTTCATTTATGGCTGCTAAAAAGATTATGGTGTGAATGCAGGCTTTACAACAGGGCACGCTTAAGCCACAGACAGCTGGGAGATCGTGCAGGGGAAAAGGTCTCTCTTCCCACAAACATAGTTTAGGATGCATCTGAAGGAAAGATACCAAGATGAATAAACCCTTCATCTGACCTAACACAACTGTTCCTATGTTAATGCATTTGGGAGACTAACTGGTAGACTAGAAGGTGTAGCTTGTGCTTTCCTCCTTGTATCTCATTTTTTTTCCATAGTCTGGACTAGCGGTAACAACATGGATTTAGCCACACTGGTCAAATATGAGATTGTTTTTCTTTTGGCTAAGAGCAATCTGCAGTACCTCAAACCCCAGTTTAATTGTCCAGAAGCTTGTGAGAATTGCTGGAGAGTGTCCAGAGAAGAGCAACGAAGTTGGTGAAGGGTCTGGAGCACAAGTCTTATAAGGAGCAGCTGAGGGAACTGGGCTTGTTCAGTCTGGAGGAGGCTGAGGGGAGACCTTATCGCTCTCTACAAATACCTGAAAGGGGGTTGTGGCGAGGTGGGTGTTGGTCTCTTCTCCCAAGTAACTAGTGATAGGACGAGAGGAAATGGCCTCAAGTTGTACCAGGGCAGGTTTAGACTAGATGTTAGGAAAAATTTATTCACTGGGAGAGTGGTCAAGCATTGGAACAGGCTGCCCAGGGAGGTGGTGGAGTCGCCATCACTGGAAGTGTTCAGAAAACGTGTAGGCGTGGCTCTTTGGGATATGGTTTAATGGGCATGGTGGTGTTGGGTTGACAGTTGGACTTGATGATTTTAAAGGTCTTTTCCAACCTTAGTGATTCTATGACTCTGAATTCAAATGGAATAGGAAAGGGCCTTTCCATTAAAAATTGGGTAGCTCACTAGTGTGCTACTCCATAGGACTTCTCAAACTTCAACTGGTGCCAACAACAGCAGCCGAGGAATGATCTCTCCTCGCTGACACTCCATCTTCATATACAGTTTATGGAGGTTAGTGTTAATATATGACCTTAAACAGATGCTTGTTTTCTCCTTCCATGTGATAATGAGTCTTGTGACAAAGCCAGGAGTACCTGATGAGAAAGAAAGAAAGCAGAAGTATTTTCATTGCAAGGGTCACCACGGGGAGACTTTGGTCTGTGCAGTGGGTGACATAAACGTGGCTTGGATGTTACCTTTGCTCACCTGTCCTTACAAATTCCAGACATCTACTTTCTCAGTGTTATTCCAATTACTATTTTTCAGGGTCGAAGCGACCGCACAAAACAGAGACAAACAACCATGGCAGCCACCACCAGCCCTCCAGCGTCCGTCTCTGGGCGAGGCTGGGTGCTGCCACGGCTTGGGGGGGGGGCCTGGGCGAGCATCCCCCGGGCCAGCATCCCCGGCGCCGGTGGCCACCCTGCAGCGCTTGCTGGCCCGCGCTCCAGCAAGTCGTCCCAGCACGCCCTTCCCAACAAACAAAAAGCTCTTTGCGACCCACAGAGCCCGCGTTCCCCACCCGCAGCGGGCGCGTTGAAGTCTGCTCCCTGCCATTGTTTTCTACAGGAAAGTGGCTAAAAATCCCTCCATCAGTGCCATGTTTTTCCACAAACGGGGCCGGTCGTGATTAAGTATGTGTGCACGAGGGAGCTTTCCAAGCTTGAGCAATCCATCTGGCAGCAGTACGCTACGCTATAAGGTTTGTTTCTGCAGAAGGGGACCGAGAGCTGATTTAATTGCATTAGTCACCAAGCAGCGGTACTGCTGATCTTGGACCCAGAGCGCTGGCCGGCCGGCAAGTCTCTTGGTTATTTCAACTTTGTTTGTTTGACCTTTTCAGTGGTCTGGACCCCTCGAGGAGCTGAAGAACGCTTCATCCCCCCGCTGTCGCCTCGCAGAGCAGCCAGGGCCAAGCGCTAGGCTGAAAACCAGGATGCACGGGCTGAGTAATAGTTCATCTTCGTAGGGGAAAAGTCTGCCTCTTGCTGATTGACTTTAAAGAAGCCAGGTTTTAAATAGTGACTGAATTCGATGGGAAGGAAGGAAATGGAGCTGACTGCTGTTTATCGCTCGGAGGATCATTAAACATTTCTTTCTTTTATTTATTAGCTGTGAGATTTCTTTATAGGCAAATAAATGTGCAGATCTGCAGAACAGAACCAAAACCTGACGTTTAGACCCAGATTCAAGTTTTCCCAAAGTTTGTGGGTGTTCGACTCATGTTATCCACTGATTCAAGCAGGATAAAAAGAAAGAAGCTGAAAAGGTTACATCCTAAGAGAAAGTTTCCAAAGTCCAGCAGGGCTCTCTCTTTCAGGTAGATCATTTAAAGATGCATATTGTGTATCTAATACCATTACTTGCTGCAATTCCTATTACTGTAGACAAAGCATTGCACAAGTTTAAGTAAGTCTCCAAATAATATTTCTAAAAAGCTGTTTACTGCCAGACTGTTATTTTTTTAACCTCTTGAGCCAAACTCTCTCAAACTGCACAGCATCTGGGGAGGAAATTATTGCTCAAATTGCCAGTGTCAGGACAGATGCCAGACAAACTTTGTTCCGTAGCAGTGGTATCTCACTTATTGCTGTTTGAACAACACACTTGTGTCTTGAAGTCCTGCACTCTTCAGCTTTCAGGAAAGCGCTTGTCAAAGCTGAGCTGACACCAGAATTTGTACATGAGGAACCAGAACACAACTTGCCTTTGCGTCCTCTCATCAGCTGAATTACTCCTGCATGGCAGGTTCAGAAAGAAGAAAAAACCTAGAAGGAATTTTGCACCGAACAATCTGCAAAACTGTGATACTAACAGGCAAGCTTGAATCCTGTGTTCAGTTTTGGGCCCCTCACTACAAGAAGGATGCTGAGGTGCTGGAGTGTGTCCAGAGAAGGGCAACGAAGCTGGTGAGGGGGGTCTGGAGCACAAGTCTTATGAGAAGCAGCTGAGGGAACTGGGGTTGTTTAGTCTGGAGAAGAGGAGGCTGAGGGGAGACCTTATTCCTCTCTACTACTACCTGAAAGGGGGTTGTGGCGATGAGGGTGTTGATCTCTTCTCCCAAGTAACTAGTGATAGGACGAGAGGAAATGGCCTCAAGTTGCGCCAGGGGAGGTTTAGATTGGATATTAGGAAAAATTTCTTCACTGAGCGGGTGGTCAGGCATTGGAAGAGGCTGCCCAGGGGGCTGGTGGAATCGCCATCTCTGGAAGTGTTCAAAAAATGTGTGGATGTGGCACTTCGGGACATGGTTTAGGGAACATGGTGGCGCTGGATTAATGGTTGGACTTGATGATCTTGAAGGTCCTTTCCAACCTAGTGATTCTGTGATTCTGTGTGAATAAAGATGAAATATATAAAACTTACTATGTGATACCTGGTATTATGGAACACCATGGAGTTTGAAAAACCTCCAGAAAAACCATAAAATTGATAGCCCAAAACAGTTGAAACAACCTACAACGAGAATCAGATCTTTGTTTTAATAATCTTTATCTCAAAAGATCTTGGTAAAGTTTGACAACGCATTCTTTTTGAAAGATCCCACACTACTGAGTTTCGAGGATGACAAAGATGAACTAAATGAGCTGACAGGTTTTGTGCTCACTCCAGATTTGAGCTCTCAGGTTGATGCTCCCAAAGTCTCCCAAATAGTTACCCCTGCAGGCAAGGCTGTTTTTAGCTGGAAATACTTTACTATTTGAAACTTCCTGATTAACACTTCTTGGGATTCTGTAAATAGCTGGGGAGGAAGACAGCTGTGTCCAGATAAAAGACGCTCGTGGATTTGCTGTCGGAGATGTGCTGTTCCCAGAGCAGCGTTGCCAGCGATCCCCATGAGCCAAAGCAGGCGACGGAAAACGATGCCTCGGTAGCAGGGAGGGGGACAAACGGATGGCCACACGCAGATGCTGGCTCTGGAGGTCAGTTAGGACTCCGCTAGAGTATTCAGTGCAATTTTCAATAGGAAGAAAGATAACATTTGAATTTCTCCAGATGTATTTTTGCTCGGCTTTACTCTGACCAGGGAGTCAGGGCAAGCAGCTGTGTTTTCAAACTTCACTTTTACGGTGTGAAATTGCTTTACAGTGTAAGGGGAGGAGAGGGAGCTGAAGCTTGGTTTAGCAGAAAGTTAACATTTCAGGCTAAACTTCTTTTGGTTAACGAAAACATGATAATCTTTCTTCCTGTACTGCCACATAAGCATATACGGTATGGCTCCGTCCCAACTTCTGAAGTTGAGAGCTCCAACTCCAGCTCTACTCTGAAAAGATAGTCTGTAAAAAAACCACATCCGTATTTATTGGTTTTCAGTCACTCAAACCTCAGATCTGCTCATTTAAAAATAAAAAAAGACGGTTTTTCTAGCTGCCGATAATCTTTCTTCCTGTACTGCCACATAAGCATATACGGTATGGCTCCGTCCCAACTTCTGAAGTTGAGAGCTCCAACTCCAGCTCTACTCTGAAAAGATAGTCTGTAAAAAAACCACATCCGTATTTATTGGTTTTCAGTCACTCAAACCTCAGATCTGCTCATTTAAAAATAAAAAAAGACGGTTTTTCTAGCTGCCGGTGCTCACTCCCAGACTTCAGCTGCATCGTGACTGCGCCTGCGAGGCATCCGGCCGGGCTGGGGTCGCGGTGAGGCGGTGGGCACCGGGAAGAGCGCAGCTTGTCTTTCACAGCCCTGGGAGGGCGTGCGGGGCTGGCAGCCTTATAAACCGTCTCTTTTTACGTAGGAGCTGAATGCGTTCAACCCGCTGGTCAGCGGGAACGTTCCAGAAATCACCTGAGGTTGTGCCGAGGACCCCGAAAGCAGAGGTGAGAGGTGGTGCACGCCATCATGTAGTTAATGGAAAAGGTCACTGTTCTTCCTTTAAGAAGAGGAAGAGGTGGACGGCTTCCTCACAACGTTTCTGGCTTTCCCTCCAGCGCGCTCCTCAGGAGGGACAACGCAGTTACGTTACATGAACCGCAAGATCCCGCCGGAGGGAAGAACTGGTCTGCACAGATAATTTAAGCGACCCTATTTTTTTTTTTTTTTAATGGGGCTTCATAAACTTATAACGGGAAGTCATCTCAGAAGACAAATACCATCGCTTTCTGGAGCACAGGAAAACGCCAGGACCC
>NW_010513175.1:0-8848 GCF_000687285.1 Phaethon lepturus
CGCCCCCCCGCGTCCTCTCCGCCGCAGATCGCACCGGGGGATGGGATGCGAAGGGTCCCCCTTCCCGGGGTGTCCGATCTCCGCCATATCCTCCGGCCGCCTTCTTCGCATCCCGAGAAGGAACAAAAGGCAGTGCCTCCGGTAGGGCTTCCCGAGCGAGAACCTTGAAAAGCAGACGGAGGCTTTCCCGGCCGGCCGAGCGCCCGGCTCTCGGGGAAAGGTTACCGCCCCGGCGCCTGCCCGGCCGCCGCATGGCCCGGCCTGGAGCGCCCTTTAGGGCCGTTGTTCTTGCCTAAAGCGCAAAGATTGCTTTGGCTCGGCGAACGTCTGACCAGCGTTCATCCTGGATGTGCTGGAAGAAAAAATCATAACCCGGGATTGCAAAAGAAGAGATTTACTGATGAACCATTAGAAACAAACCGCTGGCACACAATCATTTTCCAACTGGCAGATCTGTTTGCAAAATTAAACTTATATTCAGAGATAAAAACTTATATGGAGTTTGTAGCATCCTCTCTGGGAAACTGAGTATCATCTAAAACTGAGCTCCAGCGCAAATCAGTATGAATTTTGGTAAAGGCTTTAATTTATTTTCCTGTGCTGTTCCAATTGTCTGATTCATGAGATTTTACCTGACAAATTGATCTTTCTCTGAAAACTGCTACAAATAAAACTTTGATCCTATTACTGCCCTGCTAAGTTAAATGCGTGTCTGTCAAGCTGCTTGGACGGAAGTCTGCAAGTGTCAGAGTTTGCCCCTGGGTTGGTACTGGCTGGCTCTGCGGGGACGAGATGTAGTTACAACCAATGGCATCATACCTCAGGGAGGATCAACATACCCCACACTTCATTTTAGACATGCAGCAGTGAAGCAGTCTGGAAACCAATGTAGTGGCAAAATTATTCTAGGGGAGGAAAAGTTGGAGAGACAATAAAATAGAAATAAAAACTCTCCTGAGAAGTAGAAGATGAGATAAAACTGAGTGGGTGGAGCCACAACCTGTTAGAAAGTGTGCTAGGTTTTACTTCAAGACATAAGCTTATTATTTATAATGTATTATTACTGCTGACCTTCTTAACCGAGCCTGAAGTCAGAATCAGAAACTTTTAAAAATAAAATTAATGTTTCTAAAGATTTATAAGGGGTACCAATAAGGCTGAAGCAAATAAAAATCAGCAGAAATGAACATTTTACATCCTTGTCAGTATTGGTGAAATGACATGAGGAAATGGAAACTGAACAGGCACAACTCTGCCCTTTTAAATTTTTTGAGTGCTTGACTGTGTGTTCTTCCAACATACATGTCTCTTTTTATGTGAAAAATACTCATATATTTCTCCTTTAAGACACTTCTTGTGCATGACAGAGCTTTTAATTTGTAGCTTGCTGATTTGAATCCAGGAGGGGTTTCCCTCCTGAGCTGGAAGTTGCCCTTGATGTTTGGGGTGATCCCCCTTGGAGGTGATCCCCTGAGAGCTTTGACTGCTTCGTGGGCTGTGACGGACAGAGTTAACAGAAAGAACAAGAACAGACAGGACTGGAAAAATGAACAAATCTGTCCCTTTTACCTGAAGCCCTATTCCTCACATCGTGGGTACGCAGGCAGGCAAGGGGGGGCATTCAAAGTTTCCTGTGCCAGACACCATCGTTGCCACAGTCTATCAGCCTTGCACACGTGGCTCACACTGTAGCACCCAGCTTCTGCAGTTCTGGCTTTAATAAAGTAACACCAGCCATGCAAATTAGACATTACTTCATTTTCATTAAATGTCACATGTGGCGCTAGGCAGTTATGTTGATTTTCTCTGTATTGACAACAGCCTCTGACTCGTACTGGGAACAAAGAAGAGATGCTCAGCAGGAGGGTGTAGGTACTGATACATAAGAACATGGCGTAATTAGTGATGTGTGTCAGAGAGCTCCCAAGCTAGGAGTACAGATTTGCAAATCCAGATGTTTACAGAGGGCCAGGAATTATATTACCCCATCTAATTACAAACTGCCTTGTTAATCAATGCCATTGAGATACAATGGGGCAATTGTTAGTCACATACAATAGGAATGGTGTCAAGGTATTAACAAACTGTAATAGATGTTGTAGATATTAGACTGAAACTAACGTATTTGTCAAGCAGAGCTCTTTGTTTGTTTGACATTTGCTTTTAAGAAATGCTTTTGTGGATATGGAGAAAATGTGCAAACTGTATTGCACAGTAACTAGCCATGACTTTGATGTTGACAGATTGACCACAAACTGTTAGTTTGTAGAACTCCCTTAATGTTTCACCTATGGTTAAAGCAAAAAAACCAACAACCAAACAACTTGGAAATAATCTGAAGGGAAAAAATGTAATGGAATGATCCTCATAAGTCTCTGAAGAACCGCTTCAGGACTGGCTACTATCCTTCTCAGATCATGAGAGGGTTGCTTATTTTGTTCCAGAAAAAAAATATGGAGAGACCAAAATAACCTGTTTTTTACCTCTTACAGAAGCAAGTTTAAAGCTCAGAGGTACTGAATTGTTATCTGTAGAAACCAAAATATAGTTTAGCCACAAAGCAGTTTAAATTATGAGCAGCAGCAACATTACCTGCACAGCATTACACTGTCAGTGAGCCTTAATCCTATTTTAGGAAAATCATCCTTAGAAACTCAATCTCACTAGACATTTAACTTTAGCTTCACTTATGAAGAAAGCCTCTAAGGGGGCAAGCATAAGCTTCTCTGAAAACAAGTACAGAGAAATCTACTGGAAACCTTTATTTTTCCTTTGAGATAATAATTTATGAAGAGTTTAGCTGCCTGTGTGTAAAACCACCTTTTCACAGACTACTTGCCTTTTGATTTAATCCTTCTTGAGTGAGAAATGCAAGGGCTGGCCCATAACTGGATAACTTATATGAAATGCAGTTTTTTTGCAGTTCTGAAAATGCAGTTTGTTCACTGCTATATTAGTTTATGAAGTATAAACAGCAAAAAGCAATTCAGGGATTTATATATGCCCATATAAATTTAAGATACTTGTCTTCCCAAGCATCTGCTGGGATTCTGTACAAAGCCTGAAGATGTGTGAAAATGAGATTTAGAGCAGAACAGCTCTTGCTGATCCATACTGTGCACTATCTACAACTGTCCGATTTGCTCTTGTAAGAGAGGTTTGCATGTATTTATGGTGATTTGCTTATGGTGTCACCTTCAGCTTCCACAGCAAGCAATTAAGGTATCTCAAAGAGCAGACTGAGTTCAGTGAGAGAGTGCACAGCAGGAGCAGATGAACTGTTAAGGTGCCATCCAGCAGAAATTATCTGTAACATTCCACACCCTGTAGAATAAGAAAGGCCTCAGAGTCTGGCCGTGCCACACGCCTGCCAGCGCGTCACACGCAGCAGAGAAAGGACAGAAAATGGCACAGACAGGCTGGTTCAGGTGCCAGGGGAGGGAGAACACCACCAGGCCAAGGGAATTCTCTCGTGATCACTTGTGGTTGCAGGAGAAAGATGGCATCACTGAGGGTAAAACCCATTAGTAGCATGGACACCTGAAGAGTGCATATGCTTTCCAAGTGTGTACCTGAGTGTAACTGCCAGGCGATCATTTGCGTACGTTCATATCCAAACGTTCTGTAATTTTATTTGATCAAATGAAACCAGATTGCTTCCCAAAATTAATAATGCACTCCTGCCTACAGAAAAATCATTCTGATTTTTACTTTCAGATCTCACTTCTGGCCAGAGAATATCAAACAAAATAAACCTGCTGTTTTCCCTGTACCTTCATGTGTTTTGAAATGTTGAAAAAGATTGTGATAAAACGTTGAACTAAAAATCCGCCTTTTGCAGTTTGCAATTGTGGCAAACCTGTCTCAGAAGTGGGAATTTTTGATGGATACAGGTAGTTGCAAACAGAAGGTCAAAGAGGAAACCGTTACACAATCTTAACCAAAGCGGGGATGGCAGCAGTAAACTAATACAAAATTGTCTACCTTGAAGGATCATTGGGCTGCACAGAAACTGGGTTTTGTACATTTTGAAGAACACCACAGTTTATTAAGATAATGTGGCTAATGTTATCTGCTGCTTTTTATTGACTGCCTGCAATATGGTATCTGACTTCTGATCTCCCATTTATATATTACATAGGACAGCTTTAAAACTGGGAAAGAATATTAGATCACGTCTAAAGATATTTGCAAACACCATCCTCGAGACAACTGTTAAACATTCTGGTTTATGCCACCATATGTATTACAGGGTTGTTGAGCTTTGTTTTTCTATTTTTTTAAAAAGTAACATTGGATTTCAGCCTTACCTTAAGATGTGTCTACTTTACAGCTAGATCTCCGTTGTTGTATTTACTGATAACATGCAACTTAATTCACTACTTGGGTCGGATATTAGCAGGTTTTCTTTCAGGTACAAAAAATTCCTAAGTGAGTGATGATGCCAAGGTCAGAAGCTTGATTTGTTTTTCTTGTCATAGACTCCTGTCAAAACAAGTGCATTGTTACAAATAAATAACTCTGATGGGAAATTAGTTGCCATTCAGATAGGTAATTATATTTTAACAGGGCAAAATCCCAAACCAAGCTGCCAGAGAACACTCAGCTAAAGCCAGCATGGATTGGAACAGCATGTTTGCTCGCTGTAATTGTAAATGTGGCCACCTCGGTCATGCTGCCTCTTCAGACTTAAAAGAATTAAGACCAAAGCTGTCCAAATGTTAACTGAAACTCCTAATAATTAGGGGTTATTAGGGGCTGTTGGCTGGCTTTATTTTCTGCCGCAGCACATTGTATTTGTGGATTCTATTTATATACAGAACTAAGAGCTCTGTTTGAACAGGTAAGCCAATGTCCTCTGTGTAATTTAGCCAATGATTTTTTTTTTTTTTCTGGCCCTTAATTTTGGCTGTGTTTGAGGACGTATGGTGAAACTGCAATACTAAAAATAATCTCATTCAATATATTTTATCTGAAAGGATAAACCAGGCCACCTTACAAATGCTGGGTAAAATTGTGATTTTTATTTTTTTTACTTAAGGAGGAAGCATCAGAGATGCCAAGAGGAACTTCTCCGTGTGCATCCTTCCCTCTAGTGGCTGCTCTTCTCAAAGAAAAGTAGCAACACTTCAGCACTTCTGTATTAGGTACAAAGTGATGGGTATAGGATGGAGGGAAGCTAGCCAGGAAGGAGACAAGTAGACACAAACTTTTAGGTACCAGAAAATTAAAATCTTGTGATGAGCCATATCCAGACAGAGATACAAGAGCCATGGATTTGACAATATTTTTGTGAAAAATGCAATGTGTTCTTGAAAGATGATGGTAATTGTGATCACTCGCATGCAAGTCCAGCTTCTCAGCCATTTCGCAGCCTCTCACACCTATGGTTTTTGTTGGTCTGTCTTGTTTTCCCATATTCCTAGTGCTTGCAGGACTCATGGAGTTAGATGTTACATCAGTAACAGCCCATAAACCAGCTGTCCCTCTTGTATCCCTTCCTTACATTTTTCTTCTATTCGCTACATTCTTTCTCCCTTTTGTCTGTCCTTTTCTTTTCAGCAGCAGTAAACCCACATCCAAGTCTCCATGTTCATTGCTTACTGTTCTGCTATTCCTGCTATGGGATTACCGCGTATTGTACAACCCAGCACCCCCTCCCAAATTGCTATCGAAGTCACGAGTCAAAACCATGACTGCTAGGAGGATGAGGTGGCTGAGACAGCACTGCAGAAACACAGCTACCCCTAGGTAGAAAACAAGGCTGCAGGAGGACAACCAGCACATGGAACATTTCGTAAGGACCTACTTCTTGGCTGGACGCAGCAGTGAGTGATCACATCCAATGAAGTCCATGCACTGTATTGCATCTCTGGCCAGCTTTTCCAGGCGTTGAACCAGGGACTCTGTGGAGTTTAAACACCCCGAATGGAGTGGGTAGGCTGCAAAAAAAACAGAGGGGGAGAGAAAACATACTGGAATTTCATTCATGTCTCACATGGATGCCAAACTGTGAGAGTTCTCCAGCCCTTCAGCTGGAGACATCTCTACTCCTCTGCTTACTCTCACTCCTTTGCTTTCTTCCATTTTTACTGGTTTTATAGCAGGGTTACTCTCTCCAGCCAGACTCATTTATTCTGGTCCTGAACAGAATGGTCTAGGTCCTTGTAATCTACAGTAGGGGGGAGATTTCCTTAATACTTGTCATTTACTGCTCTGACAGTAGATGACAACAAAGGCTATTGGATACCTCCCCTTCTTCACTGCACATATTGAACATATGTGGTACTCGGCACAGAAGCTATTATAGGGCAACCCCAGGGTGCATCCCAGAGCGCACTCCATCAGAAATCAAAATCTGACAGGACAATGGTGACTATCAGATCTAGGGGGTTAACTTTCAACCATAAGCTACCAACAATTAAAATCCTGGCATTAATATTTCATTAAGGGCTCCTCCTTCTGAGTAACTAATTTGTTATTCAACCAGTTAAAAGTGTCTATAGCTTTCCCAGTAGAATTTAGACCAACTTGTGATTAAAGAATAAATCTTTAAAATAATGGATTACTCACAAGATCTGTGAACTTCTACTGGGAGCATTTATTTCTCTCTAGGTTTGGATAGGAAAATTATTAGTAGTTATGTGTATTTTCAGCAAAAAAGTAAAATAGTAAATTCCATCAAACACTGACTACAGCTACTTTTTATCATAAAATCTTACAAATTCCCCACCAGTGAGCTCATTAGTGTAAATGATAGAGCCTTATCTCAGGTTTTAAAGTCAGCATTTTTCCTTAGCTACCAAACAGCCTGTTTTCTTTCGTGACATGGTAATGGAGGACTTTACTCCAGAGAGCAGGGAAAATATTCCTCTCTCTTCTTGCAGGGCAATCGGGTAGGGCTGGTAAAAACCAAGCAGGCTGAGTGGGATTTCAATGCTATTGGTATCATTCTGGAAACCTTTTCTTAAAGGAGCAGAGCCTTTGCAGGGGAGAGAAGTGCACACTGTACCACAAGCCTGTTGTGAGGGGCAGATGTCAAGGGATGACAGAGGAGGAAGGGTATTTCTAAAGCAAATAATAGGTTCTCCCTATTCTCCCACCCCCTATTCCACCCTCCAAAGTCTGAGAGACATACAAGCATTACATGATGTACACGTATCTCAGGATAGCATCGGTGTTGCTCAGCACACACTGGTACTTCAGCAGAGCTGGGAAATTGTAGTCACGCTGGCAATAGGTACAGGTGGCAGAGGTCTCCTCCTTACTTTCCAGGAGCACCTGCAGAGGTAGTGGTAAGAGGAACGGGATTGAGCTCTTAAAGACACTGGCAACTACAGATAAAGATGACGCTTAAAAAATTTCAGTTTAAAATTATGACTTCATATTACTTCAGTGGCAGAGAGAGGGGAAAAGGAGGACAAAAGCCTGAGTACCAACCAAATTCTCATGACTTATGGCTGGAAACAACTCGCCTGCTAACTGTAGGGTAAACCTGTAAGCCAGCATACGAACACTGTTCCGTACTGCTTATTGAACTCTGTTTTTTATGTATAGTGATCTATTGCATTCATCACAGTACCTCAAAATAACTCTAATGAACACAGTCAAGGGCTGGACTGTTCAGAACACTCACCATGTTTGCGTTAGCTGTTCAGGAAGGGAGAGGTCATTGCGTTCGGTGTTCATCTACCGCTTTCTGAAATTGTAATAAGGCAAATTTCTGTCCTTTGGACACTCCTAGTATTTTAAAGAGTTCTTTGCGGCTCTGAACAAGAGCCCCATCCTCCAGTACTCATCCAGGCACAATCCCTAGCAGCGCTGGGGAGCCCAACTCGTGTCTGCACGCGCAGCTCCCGGGGGGCCGAGCGGGTGGCTGGTGTGCCAGGCCCCCGGCAGGGGCCAGCGGGCTCCAGCAGCTCTGCTCCAACCTCGGCAGCAGGCAGGCTGCAAGGCAGTTTGCTTGAGTGACATGAGAGAGAAAATACAATAGCTGCAAACTGGAGAGCCTTTTCTGATGAAACGCAAGCCGTCTCCAGCAGTGCAAAAAACAAAATAACAAACAAGGGGATGTGGACACATAGATTTTTAAGTTGGAGTTAATAAAGGCTGGAGGGACATAGCTGTTCATGCCATAAACTCAGCAAAGATTTCTGAAGAAAACCTTCTGTCTCTAGAGTCAAGTACAATCTAGTTCAAAAAAAAACCTGAAAAGTAAAATACCTTAATGTGATGAAGCGAAAATATATCTCATAGAAAACAAAATGTCTTCAATTCACTAATTGGAGCAATATTATATGTTTATATATTATTAGGCTGTGAAACAAAGTGTAATTATTAATTTGGCTTGGATCAAGCAGCACTTTCCCTCCTCTAAAGTCTAGATTTCTGATTTTGCAGCAAGTTGGGCTTGCGCTTCCCCTGCGTGGGCAGGTGCCCCCCCCCCGCAACAGCATTCTTTGGAGTGCTGATTCCATGTAAAGCCCCATCCAAAGCCTATCAGGTTCAGAGTCCATTTTTTCTTTCATCTTTTCTCAACCTTGAATTTACCTACCATCCGTAGGTGGTAGATGTTTTATGTCATTTCTGGAACTGCATTTGCACTACAAGATGAGAGGAGAAAAAGAATAAAGAAAACTGCTTCACATGAAGAGCAGACTTCTAGATTTCCATTTTTTTCACATTCACGGAGCACAGGGAAGTGCCTATATGTTGCAGTAAGCTCTGGGCCTGCTACAAGGCTCAGGGGAGTGGACACAGGATTTTTTTATTTACTGAGCATCACAAGGATCCCCTCAATGGCACCAGTGTGGAGGGTTAGTGGGATATGTAGGCAGTTCCGCTCTTC
>NW_010513175.1:8877-37281 GCF_000687285.1 Phaethon lepturus
TTCCCCAGGCGCCAAATTTACTTGTTTTGGAAACTTGCTGATGTACGTGAACTGCAGAGGAGATACAAATTGCACTTCATGTAGTTGTGGCTACTACTTGGGCCAAATCCTCGTCTACACTAGAGTAATTTTTGCATTTGTAGTAAATACCAGAGAAGTAGAAAGAGCTGTTGACGAATATGGGTACTTAGTACATCTACACTGCCTCCACATGTATATTTCATCCCCTCAAAAAGAATTTGCAAGTTAAGCCTGTCACAAATATAATATTTTCTTACATATTCCTTCCTCTAACTATACCCACAAGCAGATTGTCCATCAGTGCCGCTAGCAGCTTGTGACAAACTGCTGTTTCAGTAACTACTGAAGGTCTGTATTACATTTGTGATGCTGTTCACCGGAGGGGTTCAAACCTAGAAAGACAGACATCATCATTTTTCTTTTGAAGCTGAGACCAAGCCTGAGTCACTGGGACGGCCACTGACTGGTCAGCAGATCAACAGTGGCTCTATTTATTGAATATTATGGAGGGGAACAATGAGAAATAGGATGGTAAGAGCAGTGATACAAAGGGAGCTAGACAGCACTGGATAAGGAATCGAGTCAGGTATTGGCCAGCCACCAGGATGAGCATATTTATAACAAAGATCATTTGAGGGTCAGAATCAGGACATAAAGGGAATCTGCTTTGTTTGCAGTCCCCTATATATTTTGAATGATCCACACTTCACCACTGTTCAGCACACCTTTAGGGTACAAAAATTCTTATGTATTTACTAAGATTTTAATTAAAAATATGTTTTTCTTTTTGCACTTGATGACTTTTTTATTCTTTTAGCTTTTCAGGTAAGCTGGGACTTCTTCATCTGGGTTATGTAAAGTATTTACCTATGGAGAAGCCTAGCTGTATTCAATGACTCTGCACCACACCATTTTCTTACAGGGTCAGCAAAATTCTTAAAGGCTGGAGTGTAAAAATTGTGTTGCATTGCATTTGCACATTGCCTTTCCTTTATCCACAGAAATTCACCTCACTTGTCTAAGCCCTTTTGTATACTAGGTTTTATTTACAAATTGGCAGTAAAGTGCTGTAGTCTCTTTGACAGTTTGCAATTAATTGCACACAATCTGTTTAGGCTTCAAGACGCACCTTTTGCAAATGATGATATATTCCAAAAGGCAATCCAATTGGCTGCTTTGCACATTGCATATATTTTTCATATTTCTGAGACAGGACATATGCAAAATTATTTTACTGTGGCACAAACACAGGAAAGATCATTTGGAAGGGAGGCCAGAGGTTCTGTTTCTAATTCTTCCACTCACCTGCTGCAGACTGTGGGTAAGTCATCTAATATTTCTCTGCCTTTCTTCTGCATCTGCACAAGGTTGTTGATTCTTCTAAGAGCTGGAATTCAGTGAATGGAACTAATTTATTATTATTAATATATTCCAATAAATGGTTGCAGTGCTTTAGCATCGCTTTGAAGTCAGTCAGATAAGTATTAAAGAAATAGTGAATTGTAAGAAACGGCAGTTCAGTCCATCTGATATGTCTGCATTGAAATGTTACTTGTGGGATGACCTCCTCAGAACAAGAAAGTGATAAAGGTATGTGCTAAATGGATCCCAGAGTCTGGAGAAGCTTCTCTTTTCACTCATCCATTGTGTAAAGAGTGATATGAGTCATGTGACCCAAATCACTAAAAGGAACTTTTACAACATAAAGCATTTAAATGTACCAGTAAATACCTTATACTGACATCATACCTATCACCATTCTTACAACGACCTCCTATCTACTTTCATTATTCTCTCCTTTCTGCCACCCTGTCTTAACTGTTTTGAATTAGGAGCAACTCTTGGAAAAGTGACATACACTTCAATTATAGATGTAATACTATAATTGAATCAAACTACTTTGTTTCCAAAAAAAGCTCTTCTTTATTTGCTTGGCAGGCTGCTTGTTTGTGATGCTAGCATTGTCAGCCACATCAAGAAAGCCATCTTTGTCATAAAATAGCCATAGTAGAGAAAGTATTATTGGTTCTGTATGGGGTTCTTTAGCAGTAATTATGTACAGCCTTTAGTAATTTTGAGAGTCACCCAAGCATCATTGATACAAACCATTTGCAATGACATGCAGTGATGCCTATACAGCATTTTTACAAGCAAACTAAAATAAGACATTTTGGTGGCAACATGTAAATTAGCCTTGAGGCTTGCAATGCAATGCTTATCAAGTGTGTAACATTTAATTACAAGACCACTGAGCATGAGTGACGTCCTCTGAGCTTTTCATCCCTACAGATGAAAACCAGAAAGATTCTCCCATGGAACTGACAATTTGAATCCTCTCATCACATGTGGAACAAATCCACGGCTCCCTCAGCAGGCCAGACTGGCATTTAAGGGACTGATGTCTTTCAGGACCCTATTTGGTAAAGTACTTCATGGAGCTACTGGTGCTTGAGATACCTTGTTGAATCCCATCTGTGAGGAACTGAGAACTGCAGGCACTAGGTACAACGTACCATCAGCTTGTAATCAGACAGAGTTGCACCTAAGGTGGAAGAACTCAGTCTGGGCCATTCTGATTTCTACCTTAATAAACAAAATCGTACTGCACTTCAGGAGCTACATAATCTGCAGTGTCCTCATACATTCATGCAGAACTTGTTGCTGCCAACATGCTTAAGTGTACAGGAGTGTAGGAAACTCCAGCAATTCTGTGTTCTGTGCTGAATAGATGCAGTTTGCATCCACTTGTGCATGGAAGTATGGATTAGATCTTTCATTGGGTCTAGCCCCTAGCACACAAAAAACCTAGTTTTTTGACTCAGCCTTTACTTCTAGATGCTTCTGAAAAGGTAGTGAATGTT
This sequence comes from Phaethon lepturus, assembly GCF_000687285.1. Classification (NCBI taxonomy): domain Eukaryota; kingdom Metazoa; phylum Chordata; class Aves; order Phaethontiformes; family Phaethontidae; genus Phaethon; species Phaethon lepturus. The sequence continues at coordinate 11,760 of NW_010513175.1, forward strand.
TTGTTGTGAAGTCTAGGTTTCAGGCTGGGTACCTATTTTCTAAATCTTGGACTCTGATATTCATAAGGTGGCTGGTGTGGCCAAAGAGTGGTAAAACAAGGGAGAAATGCCACAAAACAGATTAAATACATGGACATAAGTCCTCCAAGCCCATTCAGAGCTATATAACTGCCTGCCCTCTACAGATGCAATCCTCCTGTTAGGGTTGCCCGTGGAGGTGCCTTGGGCTCCTCTGACAAAGCAGAGGCCTAGCAAGCACCTAAGAAGATGCATACAAAGGTTTCATTTGTTCATGGTCTCTCTACAAGACTTACCACACATAATACGTACTGAACAACCATCCTGCATCTGTTTCTTTCTCTGACCAACTTTCCTCTGGCTCTGACAAACATTTTACATGCTCTTGACCAGTTCAGCCCAATTGCTATTGTCCCCAGATTTTGGGGGCTTGTGAGCCAGGCCCACACCCCTGAACTAGAGTTCCCTAGCCTCACCCAAAAGCAACAGGACTGCCACAAAGGTGAAGGAAAGGGACAACTGGGAGACTGGACTGCAAGTCCCTTGCAGCACTCAGAAGGACCAGAGAATGCTGTGCAGAGGTGTTGGCAGCTGGTTTCCTAAATATTGTATGTACTATAAGCTTTTGTTTGGGGCTCATAGACTCTCTGTTAACATGTTTTGGTTTCTGGCTGTATACATTATTCTCCAAGCGAAGCCTTCAATGAATGTACTTGTGGGTGTTTTTCATGAGTAACTCTACCAACTTAGTGACAAAGCTAGAAAATTGAAAAGTATCTCATCCAGGTAAATTCTGTGGCAAACATTTACATCTTAGTAAGTTTGCCCAGCCTGAAAATGGATGTTGTAATTTCATATGTGTTTTCTTAAAAGTCATAAATCCTAGAGCTACAGAAATATGTGCAATATTTGGCCTTTGTTTAAAAAAAGTGTAGAAAGCTTCTATCCACATTTTTATTCTCTATCTTCGATGAGCTACATAAACAAAACAAAACTAAAGAAAAAAAACAAACCAGAAAGGTAAAGGGGGAAAGAAAATACTGTTGTGAAAGAGTAAACTGTAAAACAGTCTAGTCTTGCTCCAAATTTTAAGGCCTTCCTCATTCTTGAGTTTTGAATACTTGACAAAATCAGCATGCCAGGAAGAAGGAAAGTTTACAAAAATTTGATTACAACAATTGATTGAAATTAATGGAATTAACTTCTTGATTACAAGAATTAAATAGAAAATCAATTATCCATTTCAAAATCTTAAACTGATGCTGTTTTTAAGTATGCTTGAGAGAGAAAACTTTATTCTGTAGGTTTGCTGGAGATAGGAGTTTCAGTTTCAGTATCTATCTAGTCTAGCAAATGTATTTGCTAACTTACTTGTTACAGACAACATTATGTGTGTGTTTTCCCAGTTCTCTAGATGCTGCAAAATGAGAAGCCTGAGGAACTGGCTGTCCTCCTGGATGTGGCAAGGGATGTGTCTTGATCTGGGACAGCTACTGTTAATGTTCTGAAAAAAAATGGCTTCCCAACACTGAAGTATTACCTTTTTATGCAAATAGCAGTCACAACAGCATGCTCAATCTTTGCTATTTCATGATTAGTGTTCTTATGTCCAATCAATAAATCCCTAGAGTGTCTCCCTGTAATGGCCATTTTGCTCAGTCTCTCTAGTAGGGTGGTCTATTTAGCAGCAGGTTTTCAGCAGACCAAAATGTGGAATCAATAGCCTGAGAATAATCTGCCCACTTGTCCTTATGAAATATTTGTATTTTTCCATGCAAGTTCTAACAGACCAAATGATTTTTCCAATAGGTAAGGGTTTAGTACCTCATATGGAAATGCATCAACTACACAATTGCCAGCACACGTGATAGGATCACTCAAGGTCACTGGTGAATTGACTGAAGAGCTTCAATAAAGCTTTAAAGTCAAGTCATACAGAACACCCACCTAAATGGTTACAAACTGCCTGCAAGCGACTACAGTGCATAGCCTGGGGAGGGCATGCAGCTTTCCTCTCCTGAGCTCGCTCCACACACCTTACCTCCCTTCTGTTACATGAGACAATCGAAAACCTCTCTGCTGTATGTATACCTTACTTAAGGAAGGGACAACAGCCTCCTTTCTTGGTTGTTTTTAGCAGCCTGCGCGGTTGCAGCCCGGTGCAGTACATGACAGCAGCCCACTCCTCAGTCTGTCCCTTGGGTGGAGAGCAGGAGTAGGGGAGCACCTCTGTATGCACATCTACATTCTGTCCCCCAGGTATTCCTCTCTGGTTTTACTGGTAGCATGGGACCATTTTTTCCTTTGAAAAGTAAAAACAATAAAATTATTATTAATAATTGTAATAATAATGGTGATTTAAGAGGACTTAAAAGCTATTCACAATTAGTTTCTTTTCTTGACTCCTTTAATATAGTCACAAGAATACAGTAATCTCCACATGTCTTTTCTAATCTGGGATATATTTGTTCTTACCCTGGCTTTCAAAGAAGAAGCCCTCAGCAAAGGTTCTGAGGTTATATTTTCATTTTTAGCTTGGTTTCCTAGGGAAATGAGGGTCATGCCATTGCTTGCTGTCTGTTTGTCCTTATTTTCCTCTCATATTGCCTTACAGGAACTTTTGAGCCTGTCAGTCAATCTCAGCCAGAATAAAAAAGCATTGTAAGTCTCAAGAATAAATACATGCCTGTAAGACTTCGTGGACAGTTTTGGTTGGGGAGCAGAAGGAAACACAAATTAGAGCTCTCATTGAGCAAAGGTGAGGAAAACACAGCCGGTGCCATCTGCTTGGCAGCAGCCAATGAGCAAACCAAGACCCACCACTCATTGGCCTGAGGCTAAGTTTGGACAAGCCAGGGCAGAAATGGCTTCTTGGCTGGTACGGGTGCAACAGTGAGACGCAGCTGATCCCATGAGTGGGAGGCTCCCAGGAGCACAGGGCACCTCTCCCTCGCAGGCATGTCTCCAGTTCTGTGCTTCACAGCTGTAGTTACAATTCTGTCATCAAATTCTGCCTTCCCTGCCAAAATAAGTCAGGATGTTTTACAGTTTACACATGGCAATACTGTTCCTGCTCCAGAGAGATTACAATTTAGGGATATAAATTATATTAATTCCTAAAACCTACTGCCTGTCTAAATTTTGAGTTACAGACTGAAATATAATCTCACTGCATGAAAAACATCCAGCTGCTCTCAGATAGGGCATGATCCTTTTTTTAATGTAGCCAAAGCAAAGTTCTCACTGAGTTTAGCGAGGCAGGACCAAACTTGGGCTGTGCTGCTTTGTATTAGGTCAGTAGCACTTGACAGGATAATGTAAATACATTTTTTGTATATAAGTCATATGTAGCAGCACTCTGTGATAGGCAAAAGCAGTCAGAGAAATCCCCACAAAAATAATTAAAGAAACCCAAACAACTGATGGTAGCAAGGAAAAAAAATTCACCATGAAAAAAATACAAAATCAATAGATTATGAAAGCTACTTTGAGGCTTCCACTGCTATCATCTCAAGGCTTTATTATCAAATATCAAAAAATCATTACTGCAATATCAAAACATTCATAATAACAATATAAAAACTCCACTCAATCTGTTCCTGCAGGGATCTGATCTAAAAATCCACAAGAAAAAAAAATAATTGCTGTGAAAATGGCAGTTAGCCAGTTCAATCATTCTGCCAACCTGGTTCTATAATTGTACACTAGTCACAGCATTTCAGTGCCAGTTGTAGATAACTTCAAAAGAATTGCTCAAGCAACTATGACCACATTGGACAAAATATGAAGCCTTTTAGAAAAGTTCATAAGATGCTGTTATCAGGTGCTTGTTTTGTGGCTTCATGTCTTTTTCTTATCTAGCACAACTGATTCCTTATCATTTAGAAATGATAACTTATAAACCCTACCTTGCATCCTCCTGCAAAAGACCTATTCTTATCAACTTCAACGTTCCTCAGATTTCCTTACCTCAAAAGCAAGAGGCACTCCAGATGGCATGGGAAACCTTCATCCTTGCTCTCTATGGAAATGAAGTTTTAAGGAAACCAAGTTTCTATGTGAAAGACTTATTTTGTTTGAAACAAATTCTGCACCTTTCTTGTATACTTATGCAGAGTAGTTTCAAAACTAACATAACCTCTTTTTGAACCTACAGCCAAATAGAACTTGTAGCTCATAATGGCAGCATTTGAGGGGGATCATTCTCCATTTACTAGTGTAACAAGAAAAGGAAAGAAAGCTTTCTGGTCCAGTTCATCCAGGGTTATCTACTTCATTCTTGTTTGACACCTGAAACCCCAAGTCTGACCTCAGATTTATAACCCCACCCAGCTCTTTGTAGTGCACTGTTGTATTTAACACATATTTATAAAAGCCTCCTATACTTGGGAACAAGTTGTAAATATACATTAGTAACAGATGTTTGTCTTCTTTAGCCTGAAATAAGTAAAACTTATTGTACTTACATTATAATTTGTAAAATTTATACCTTTTTTGGGTGACTTTCCTCTTGAATGTGTGGGTAGCAGATGGCCCTTCTGAACCCCAGAAAATGCATGGAGTTGGACGACTAGACCAAAACAAGAAGGTTTAAAAATTGAGGGGTGTACACAGGAATGACAGGGTTAAACCAGTATGCTTTCGGTTGGACAAGCTTATGTGAGCTTACTCCATGATTTTACATGTGGGAAAAGACTTGTGGGAAAAGTACCCAGACCCCCAAAAATGAGATCTTTGTGGGTGATGGACATCAAATCAAAATAGCATATGAGCAGAGTGCAGATCTGGCTTGTATGTATTATATACTGCTTACATGTCCTTGGCTTTTCTTCTGCTACAGGCAGACTGTCTGAAGTCACCCTCCAGCCTTTCAGCTGATAATCCACGCCCTGACAACAACTAGCAAAAGACTAACATTGCACTTGGCTCTACAGTAAACTCAAAACAGCCCAGAGGCACGGCGCAGGGTCAGCCTGCTGCTAGGCTGTTTGTTTATTTTGGTTGACATTTTCCTTTGTCGAGAATCTGTTCCTTGTTATTCAGTACATACAGCCCTGCACATATCCTATCTGTTTAACTGTCTTTGGATAAAAGTGGGTATTTTCCCATGTCAATAAATGTTATGGTGTGAAGCTTTGAGCTGGCCTCCAAGAGAACTACCCCCTGCTGTGTATCTCACTTCTGTATTGAGTTTTCATTGTTAATCGTGCAAAATAAGAAGGCTTTCTGTCTAGCAAAAACCCATCATTAATTTTTCATATGAACACTAAAGTCTTGAACAGAATCCTTGAGTGGCTTCAAAGAAAAAGGAATAATAAAACCGAAGAGCTATATTGTCCTTTTCCCATCTTAGTTATTTGATATTTTAAGAAAACTTTTTAATGCAGAACTACAGTTCTCTCAGCTTCACAGTGACATGTTCATTCTGAAGACTATATTTGACCTTCAACTTTGTCCTTCATTAGCAGGATTACACCTAAACACGCCTGCATGTTACTGCAAATGAGACAGATGCAATGTGTATTCTGTTCGGCCCCAACATTAGGATTATCCCAAGAGTGGCATTTATGTTCTTGTAGTTCCTTGGCATAAATAACTATCAAAGTAAGAAGACCAATCTGTGCTCCACTAGGAATAATAAACTAAAATAATATGGCACTGATTCTGTTTGGGTTGTCTAAATGTGTTTTTATGATTGTATATGTTTATGGCTTTCTCACACAGCCACCATGAATTCCAGGCAATTAAAAAGGACATGAGTTCTGAAGCATTTTAAAAGGGGCTTTGCTTTCCAAATGCTGTGTACTAAAAGTAGAATACATTTTTTTGACAGAGCTACTGCAAAGTCAACAGTCACACATTTCCCCTGCTCCAAATTTCTTCCCCTTCTTCTCGCACCTGAAATAACTAATTAGAATATTTCTGTAAGTTGAGGAGAAAGGCAAGGAAAGATTCCTTTTATGTTTGCACATATATTAGAGGCATTGCTAGCTTAAGACTCAGCCTGCAGGCCCCAGATTTGAAAGCAGCTCAGAGGGAGTATATAGCAGGTCTTGTATCAAGTCTTTCAACCTACCTATACACTGTACCACCCACTTTTTCACATTGAATCGGTCCAGTATCACCGTGTGCACGATCGAGAACAGTTCTGTTCTTGCTGCACACTGCCCAGTGTTCACCCCAACTTGACTGAGGGGCACAGATTTTTCAGTCATGGGTGTAGAGAAGAACTTTAATTGGGTAAAGAAGTAACTCTGCTCTAATCTACCTTGAACTGGGCGGTCTGTGTGGTGTTATGAGTTACCGAACAAAGAAGTAAAAATACAAGCAGTGAAGAAGCAAGTACTTTTGATGAGACTGCTCAACACCGTTGGGGCTTGCTTTTGTTATTTACATCAATTCAAATACAGAGTAAAGGGCTGAGAGGAAAAAAAAAATCTTTAAACAATTTTCCAATTATGAACCAAGTCCACTTTCAAATGCTTATGTTCAAGAAATACTTCAGAAGACTAGAGAAAACTAGATTTGATAGGTAAATCAAACGGGTACATTTTTAAAAGGTAAAAATGCATTGTTCCTCCCTCAGGTCAAACTGTCCCTAACCACATGACTTTATACATGAGAAAAAGTAAATAAATGGAAGAGAGAGGGTCATAAAACTTGATATTTTGCTTTCTCCAGTTATTTTTAGAGGAGATTATGACTCCTTGATTATAAGTAATCTATATGCTGCTCCACAAAGTCTTTCACAGCAATCAGTGAAACAACTCATGGACTTAGGTGTTAACAGCATAAAATTTCAAAATTTGGCCAGATTCATCATGAAAGGAGAATTTATTAAAGAGTATAGCTACAGCAGTCACTCATCTGTTCATAACACATCTGGAACAAGCACCTGAAATCTCTGCATGATCTGGGGACATAGCATCATAGTTTCAGCAAGTCTATGGCACACCCTTTGACAGTCAATGAATGAGGGCAAACATGCATAGAAATTCTGGCTCAAGAGCCTACGATTCCAAAATTCTTTCAGAGTCCACAAATAGCCGTATTTTATGGGAAAACCACTAGGGATTTCTGCCACTTTGGTCATAAGACGTTGCCTATTCTGCACTGTTCATTGTAGCTTTGGTCCATCCACCTATTATGTAAGTATTTTACTGGGTGCATAGTCATAAAGAGAACTATTATCGCATTCTGCTTAAGTGCAGAATGCCAGCTGTGTTAATAGAAATGTATCACTGTGTCATTATTAAATATTTATATTGTTGTAGCACCAAGAGACCAATCCTGTCAGGTTTCCTCTGTTAAATTTTTAACGAATGATAGTCCCTGACAAGCTGACATGAGTCTGTGAATGAACAGGAGTTGACACAAGCTTCCTGTGTTTCCAGAGAAAGCGCGTAAATCCTGCCCAGGACTCTTGTTTTCTTGTTTAGCAATGAGATCCCTTCTGGTGATAAAGCAGGCGCTCCTGAGTAACCTCTGCCAGTAGCCAGGCAAAAAGGGAAAACCCTGATGAGCCAAAAGTGTTTCCAAAGGCAAGAAGTAGCAATCCTGTCCTTCAGGGGAGGCTACGAGGCAGGAAAAGAAAATAAGCAGAATGGGGAAAGTCCAGCTTATTACCTGAAAATTATAGCCTGATTTATACATGTTTATTCAAACCAAGTTCTGAGCCTAGCAAAATTATCCAGCATTAATGAACATGCCCGAGCTGGCTGTTCGGTACCAGCCTGTAGCAGCAGACCCAGCGCTGCCCTGGGTGAGAGCTGTGCTGCAGGAGCCGAGCTCTCCTTGCCCAGACAGAAAGTCTCTTGCTTGTCTATTACAGCAGGAAACGTTTTGAAATCTGAACAATGCAAGAGATCTGAGGGCAGACAGCACAGATAATGAAAAGAAAAAAGAACTATTACTGGGAAATGATCGTTGCTTTGTCACTTTTCCTTAATTTCCTCAGTAACTGGTAGAAACCGTTCCTTAGAAAATATTTAGGAAATAACATCCATAACACCGTTTCCCTGCCTCAGTCTTAGCCATTGTTTCCATCCTTTTACTTTTGATGACAGGTGAGTTTCAATTGTAGTCCTTTTTATGAATACTCAGTGTATAAATTATGCAGATTAAAGTCTCTAATTTCAGAGTGAATTTCAAAGATTCTCCTCACCTTGAGATGTGTAACAACTGCATAATATTTTTATTTAGTTCTTCAAAGGCTTTATGATCAAAATTTTTGTTTTAAATAATGCCCACAAAATCCCTACATGCACTTATGAAAGCACAAGCTGGAAGAATTAAATAACAAGGTTTAGTCTTCAGTTAATTTGTTAAACTCGGGTAAATAATACCGATGTTCACACCACAACATGTAATTTGAAAGGAAAACAGTTTTTTGTAGTTTTTAATTGAGTACAGTGCATGGCTAGAACAAACTGACTAGGTGGCAGACCTTCACTGTGTGCAAAGTATTTTTGAAGTTAATGGAGAAAAAGCAATGTACATCAACGAAGAACTAAAGTATTATCAAGGCTCTGGTTCTGGAAAAAAACCCTTTGTTGATCCACACTGACATTGAGGGAGCTGCATGTGGGGGCAAAGATTCGGCTGGTTTTAGGCTCAGGGTTTACAGTTGGGAAATAATTTCCTGCATTGCCATTTTAATTTTTGAGCCTTCCATGGCTGTTTCTCTTCAATGCAATGAAGAAAACTTTCCTCATTCCACAAAAAGTTTTTGGATATCAAATAAACTTCTCTTCAGACATTGGCATGGAAGAGTTCTCTCAAAACCACCAATTCTAATAGCAAATACTTCCCTCCAGTACATAGAAGACCAGCTTTTAATGGATACTTTATATATGTAAAATGAACCAGTTTGATGAGGAGCAATTGAACAAGGCTCTGGAGTTGTCCGTTGCTCGATGGCTGGTAACAGTAAGGATGCATAAGGTATATATTTGTGCGTCTGGTTAAATCTGGCAGAGACATCTGAACAGCAAGTTCCTGCATTTCTTGCATGAGCTCCCTGACTACTGAGCTGCTGGCCACACCAGCACAGGCAAAGGCCTCGATTAGTTTCAACCTTGTGAAAATCAGTATTCTGGCTCCTACAAAACAGCTTTGGCTTTGAAAGGTGTGCCTTACAATGACACACCATTTATTGGAATATTCCCAGTTAGCCTGACTTTCTTGTTTTGCTAATAAGCCCCAAACTGTTAAGATGAAACCAAAACAGAGAAATATGAAATTATTTTGAAAATCATGTGTACCTTCCTATTTGCGTGCATGACAATTAAACAGCTGAAGGTCGGCTACAGTCTTACAGCTGGATTGCTGTGCGTCAAGAGCCTTTTCACAAGAACCTGACAAATCTCTCTCATTAATAACAAATGACAATCTCGCTGGTGCTACAATGCATGTTACATTTAATCAATTTGCTATTTGTATTCATTATGTACATCTCCTACTTTGAGTCATGAAAAATTGAAAAGTAATTACAACATGGAACAGCATCATGGATAACAAATGAGATAAGATGAGAAAAAGTACTATTAATTGGTCAGTTGTGCTTGTCAGTACATTTAAAGCAATTAAGGCAGGGAATGAGATAAGACAATTGCATGCCTTTGAAGTAAAGCAGAGCATCAGGATAACCACTGGGATGGTACCCTGGTTATGATGAAAATCCAATCATCTTAACATGTACGGTGTTAAGACAAGCTTTAAAGAGCTGTTTAACTATTACTTAAAGAAGTCAAAGTAACTTCCCTGAGTGAAATGTAATTGTAATGCCTGGTAGCATGACCACACTACAAATAAGTCTGTCAGCATCTCCATTATAGCCCCCGCTGCCAGGGGCTACTAACTCATCTCTTTTACATTTCAACAGCCTCAAAGAGGGCAAACAAATTAGTGACTCAGATGTCTATTTCTGTACTAAAAAAAGAAGAACAAGTTTTAACTGTTTTTAATCACGAGAATTTCAAGATGCTGACAAACTTTTAGGATTTCATTTGCACTTTCCTGTGAACCAGACCTTAATGTAAGTATTACCTTAAAAATGGAAGTAGAAGAAACCATGTCTCTCTATGAGACAGAGACAGTCTGATGCAGCTTTGCACCTTGGTAAGACCTTGAAAAGTGGAACAGCCACACTATCTGCATGTAATGAACAGCTGTTGACTACTTCTTCATGTTAGTATGTAAGCCTTTTATCAAGCCTACTAGTCCCCATTACTTCTGTTACTGGTATGCATAAACACTTAAGAACAAAGGTCCACATTCAGAAACAATGAATGCGCCAAATTTAATCTTGAACAGAACTTTGAGGAACTTACATGTCCATGGCTGATGCGGCAGTCCTGGGAAGTCCTCTGTCCAGCTGCTTCCTCTGGGCCCCAGAGGTACGTAACTCTCTGGGCTCCGTGGTGTCAGCCAGGATCAAGCTGAGCAGCACGGTCACATCTGCACCCGACCAGTGCAAGCAGCAAGCACCCCAGGGGCTAGTCTTAGTAAGCACACTGGATTTGGCTTCTTAATGCAATTATGGACCCTACTTCAAATTAAAATGTCTAACACCTAAGATAGTACTCAGAAGATTGGAGTGTAGACTGGGCTGGTCACAGGTAGTATTCTCTGTCTGCATGGTAGATCCTCCTGAAAAAAACCCCCACAAATTCTGGAATTAAAATTCATACATCAAGTTATTAATAACTATTTCTTGTACTTCAGGATTAAAATTCATGCTTACAATCATGCTTTAGTAGAGGCAGCGGTCAGGGGTTCCTGCTATGCAGAGTCACAAGTGTAAACTTTAGATCATTTCTGCTGAAAAGGGTAGCTTTAAGGTTGAACAGAAAACAGGATAAAGACATAAGAACAGAAAAATACATGGCTGACAATCATTTTTTTGAGAAAGAGAACCAGAGTGACAAGGGAGGGCAAAAGCACTGAGGAAGGTGATGATTGTATTGCTGTGACATCTGGGAAGTAGAGTTTGGTCAACTGCTCAGCATTAGCAATTTATAGTAGCTTTTCTTTGACATTGCCCCTGAAGTTTAGAGGGAATATCATTGATTTCATAATGAAAGCTATTAATTTTGCAAAGGTTTATTGTAAAGTGTCAAGAGGAAAGGTATCCTCAAGACACTAAGAAATATAATGAAAAACCTGCAAAAAGGTGTTAAGAATTCTAAATCACTGCATTGTCTAGATATTAGTGTAAGTAGGTACTAAATGCACCGGCTGATGAATGCTTCCTTCCCCTTAAGGAAGGAGAATTACCAAAATAATATTTCAAGAAATGCAGGAGTGAATAAGACCAGTACTAGAAGCATAATGATTACATGGGAAACAAGACACAGTAAAGGTAATACGCTTTCCCAGATAGGATTTGATCTAGAATTTGACAGCTAAACCTATTCAACTAGGCAACATGAAGTCTTCATTACCTTTGCATAAAACATTTTTTATCACTTAAGTACCTTGCCCACTGTGTGCGTGTATATGCTATAGTCTATTCCCCACCAGCAGTGGGGTGTGAAAATTCTCGAGTTAAGTAATTCTGGAAAAGTGTTTCAGCTTATCAGGGAGCTTTTTTAAACTGCTTGTTCAAAACGATTGCAACTGTTTATTTGTCACCATCCTGTAGTCAAAAAAAATGTTAGGGTTTTGTGAAATCAAAGAAGTATGAGCTTTGTGGAAAGGAGGCTACACGTGTATGTCTACTCTGAAGACCCTCTCAAGGAGAACAAGGATGTCTGTGTCCCAGATACAGAGTTTTGTAAATAAGGCTTCAGACAGTTCATTGGTATAAACAGAAGAGTGAAGGCAAAGCTAAAAAACAAAGTGATATACAGGATAGGATTTTCTAGACTAGTGTGAACTTCAAATGGAAAAGGAATTTGTTTTGGTGTTTTATAGGATACTTCCCAGTGGGAGTCAGCACGATAAAACATGCTGTCTCCCAGCACTTCGTAGTGTTTGCTTGGCCAACAAGACCTTGATCGCTGTTCTGCATGTCAGACTGCTGCATCAGTGCAGACCCTGCTGTGGCTCTCTGCAGGCACAGCAGTCTCCCCAGCTTGTAGGGGAGATGTTGGGGGATGTAATTATGTAACTTAGGACCATGCATCCAGATTCATAGATTTATTAATATATTGCAGGTCTTGTGTTTATTTGGAAGGAAATTTATATATCAAGCACTCTGAGTAGTGGTATATACTCAGCTTCTATTGACTCACAGCTGGTTGGAAGTAATTATATGATTTCTCAAGAAGCATCAGAAGTCAGCCATAAAGTTCAATTATTTTGACATGAGAGATCAATAACAGGAATCTGAAGTAATTATAGGCCCATCATTCAGAAGTTGCTTGGCTAAAAATGATCAACTGGTGAATCAGTCTCTGACTGCAGCTACAAGTTCAGTCAGCAGTGTTCTTCACATCAAAGTGCATGTAATCAATGGTTTATGCTGTTAATGTAAGCTGTTATTATTTTGCATTTCTAGAGCACACTTCTCAACATGGGCTGCATCCTGGGCTGAACACATCCTTTCCCAGAGTAACTCTGAATGTAATATTGAAATCTGCCATCATTCATATCTGTAAAAAGCACAGCGATAACAGCATACATTCACTTCTTTTTTAAATTAGCATCAACACATTGTTTCACATTAAACATTAATCAAACTTCTGAGTCAACAAATTTCATCGCTGAAGCAAACAGCAAGGAGTACCACGATGCCCACCATGAGGGCCAGTCCTGAGCAACTGCGCTGGATGCTCTTCCAAAGCACCCCTGTTGCCCTTTCCCTCCTGGAAATTGGACTAACAGCAAGATCTGCTGTCACAGCTTAGATATGTCACCAAGTCACTACCACACGCTTCCTAGCTCCACACCATGCTGCCTCCTGCCCACTTCTCCCCAAAGCAACACCTCTAATACCTGAAAGTGTCAATAATACAGACGTACCATATCTCTTTAATGGTTGCTTTGTTCCTGGTGTCTTCTCCCAGTTTTTTGCTGTAATAAGCAGACAGCTGGCACTAAACACCGGTGGTTTTTCCTGGGTATGATAATGATTTGACATAAAAGATAATGTTAGACACAGTTAGGTACAGATGTGATTTTGGCAGTTTCCCTCCTTTCCCATTTCCTTCTGCTGTCTTTGAAACAAGTCTACAGCAAGCAAAAATGAGAATGAAGTATTGCTGCTCTCTATTCTGTTTTATTTACTGGTGGTGCTGCATCTGGACAGACTTGACTGCTGTTTCATCTGAATGGGCCCAAACAGGGTCCACCCTTGGGAAATGGAGACATTTCCACTTTTGTATTGCAATTATCACATTCCAAGAATGTACAGGATGGTTCTGGAGTACACCACATTAGCCTACAATGCAAAAAAAAGTAAAAATATGTGTAATTTAGGCTCCAACATTTGGTGTTTAGAGTCACAGCCTCGGCTGTTCAGTAATGTATTAAATAGCAGACAATGTGTCTAACAATTTGACTAAGCAAACCATAGGGCTATGCTCAAAATGCATTACTCTCTCTGTTTTCAAATTATTTATTCAACTAAGGGAAAAAACCCAAACAAAACCAACAAAAAACCCACCAAACCCCCAAACCTAAGAAAGATTTATTTTAGCAGGTTCAATAGTTTGGATGTTGTTTACCTTAGAGGTGAACATGTACCGAGTCCTTGTGCAGATAATTAAGAGTTTTTCTGCATCCCTCTATTGCTGATGGTAACCAGAGACCATGGCTGCAAAAAGACAAGACAAAAACCTTTCTCTGTTTTCATAGAATAGTTTGGGTTGGAAAGGACCTTTAAAGGGACCTTAAAACAAGGGGAAAAAAATGTAATGGAGATATTGCTTATATTTTTTTCTCCACCAGCAGTCAAAACTTTCACATTTTTTTTTCAAATCCATAAATTTTGACCAGCTTTTCTCAACAAAAAACCTGAAAAGCAAGACAGACTCATGCCACTGAGAAGTGTTAAAGAGCACCCTTCAAGTTTCTTGTACAGCTGACTATCAAGAAACCAGAGCTCTCTTTAGAAGCAATCAGAAAGACTGTGTGTAGACAAACACTTGAGAAGAACAGCCTATAAGAAAAATAACATCTTGTACCTTTTAAGCATTGCATCTAATACTGTTTTATATCCCTAAGAGCTACAGATGTTGTTGATTACACACTGGTATCACCACAATACTAGTGTGGTCTTAATCAGACACCATAATAGCACATGTCTAATTTTCAAGTGTAGGTTCATTAACCACCCAGAAAGATCCCAGCTGGTTCAGGCCATTCAAATCATGCCTTAAAGCGACGTGGCTATGTGCTAGCTGTGCTATGTGGGGACTTCTCAAAGTAGAGCTTTGCACAGGAGGTTCCTTGTGATTCTTCCCAAAGGCTGCTCCTGTAAGCCACTACCCATGTGTGCATGCAAGGTCACAGCAACAGGTAGTTGTTTCTTTTGAGCATTTCTGTCAGCAAGCTTGCTGGGAAACTCCCAGGCCCATTAAAGCTAAAGCATGCCAGCAACCCAAGCGGCCAGCCAGTTCTTCAAAGGAATCTCCCAGGCTTGGCATTACTTGTGTCCTTTGTCCAGGGAGAGAACATTTGTTTCTTGAAACTGGAGCAACCAGCGTAACTCGGCAGCCAAACCAGGTCACGCTGCCTGGACTCCTTCCTGGCGCCTCTGCCACCCCCTTCCACGCCAAGGTTCATCTGCTCCCTGCATGAGGCTTTCCAAAAACAAACTCCTTCCTGGCCTTTCCCCAAAGAGCCACTCACTCCTAAGCTTTCCCTGACCACTGGGACACAAATAAGGCAGCAGAAGTGAGCCTCAGATCAACTCTGTTAAAGGGACATAACATCTCCTGCCACTTGACAGAAGTATGCATGTTTAGCACTACCCTTGGTTTTCTGCCATGGTTCTTGCTCTTTCATAACTATTCATATATGTATTTTATTTATGGTTTTTGGTTAATTTGTAAAATTTGAGGTGAAGTTATTTTACTTTTTCCTTCCTTGGTCTCTGTGGAAGGCACCTGTGCCATTCTGCTTGTGTGAATGCCAACAAATCCATCCCCCAAGAGACAAGTAATTACTCACAGGGAGGCTTAAGTCTCATTCCTAAGGAAGGAGGTAATGTTATGGTGGCAAAATCTGTCACCTTTTCCTGACCAACTTGAAGGGAGAAAGACTGTTACTGCACCATCTGATCCATTTGTGTGACAGGGGAAATTATACTGACTTATCTAAGGTGGAAAATGTAATAATCTACAAATATTGCAAATGAAATTGTCTCCAAGCAGTGCTAACATTTTCACAGGCAGCTTTCTCTTCCAATGCCACAAATGAATCAGAGTATCAGCAACTAAGTGATGGGCAGTTATTTAATGAGTTAATCTCATTAGGATATTTGAACTCTTAGAAGAGGCTCAACCCATTAGCTACATGAGAGCTCTGAAATGACCCTTTCAAAACGACTGTAAGAATATATTAAAAAGTGGTTAATACACCATGGACTTTACCAGGCTGTCTGGCAGGAGGAGGAGCAAGAGGTCATTGCTGGTAAGCTTCTCCACAAGCCCTTGCAGCCACAGTAGCTGGTGTGCCTGTCACCCTCAGAGCCCATCAAGTAACATTACTAACAGTTTGCATTCCTATTGTTTCTAAGGTGTCCTGGTTTCAGCCAGGATAGAGCTGGTTTTCTTCACAGAAGCTGGTGCGAGGCTGTATTTTGGTTTTGGGATGAGAAACTGTTGATAATGTGCTGATGTTTTGAGTTGTTACTGAGCAGTCAAGGACAGTCCAGCTTCTCGTGCTGGCCTGCCAGCGAGCAGGCTGGGGGGGCACGGGGAGCTGGGAGGGGACACAGCCGGGACAGCTGACCCAGGCTGGCCAAAGGGATATTCCCTACCATACGACGTCATGCCCAGCACATAAACTGGAGTTGGCCGGGGGGCGGAAATCGCTGCTCGGGGACGGGCTGTCGATCACGGGGTGGTGAGCAATTGCTGTATTGGGCATCACTTGTTCTTGTACATTTCTTTGTGGGTATTATTATTGTTGTTATCATTGTTGTTTCCCTCTCTCTTGCTGTCCTATTAAACTGTTTTTATCTCAACCCACAAGGTTTTTCCCAATTCTCTCTCCTGTCTCACTGAAGGGGGGGGTGCGTGGGGGAGTGAGCGAGCAGCTGCATGGTGCTTCGTTGCTGGCTGGGACTAACCATGACATAAGCTTACCTTTGCTATTCTGTGCAATTCCACCTTGCTTCCCAGTTTTGAATCCTACAGCTTTACCTGATCTGGATAGTTAAACGTGGACTAGTCTTACTTTGTACATAAGACAAACCCCCTCATAGTAATAGTTTTAAGTTAAAATTACTTAATCTCACATTCTCCATAGTGATGGTATCCCCTCTAAACATTTCTTTAACTTGAATTTAATTAAGATAAATGCAGATTATGATTAACTAAATTAAGAAGAACAGCAGTCTCATCTAGAACAACATAATGTCATTACTTTGATTTCAGTGGAATACCACAGCTTACACAATTGTACCTCTGTAATTTACATTGTATAACTGGTTTCTGCTCTTTATATTTACTTATATTAGCTTCAATAGAATTATTCACATCAATAAAGTGAACAGTGTTTGACTTTATAGCATTAAATGAAAGGCATTAATAGAAGAACCTAGAGAATATCTTCCAGCAATAATTAAAACTCAGGGCAGAATAATTTTTTCCATAGTCATAAATCACAACGAAATGTGGATACCTAATTGTTGTTGAATAATCTGATTATTCAGATCTGCTCAACAAAAGCAGTCAAGAAATGTCCACCACTTAGTTGCTAATGCTAATTGCATTTAGTCTATGGTTTTAAAAGCATTTTGAAAGGTTCATATTATTTACAGTATTGTAAAATGTAACTGTTAAGTAATGCATTTTCAAGAGTTTGGGGAACATTATTAAAGTTCATTTCCATGCTGCAGCTTCAGGAGTTGGAATTATGAAAGTGAAGAAGCTGTAAAATTGAAAAGGTCAGGAATGACATTCATCTATTCCAGCTGTCAAATCAAGGGAATGTTAACAAAACTAGTCTCTGGTAGAAAAGCTAATTGTCTACTTGTATTTTGGCTGCCTCAATACACGTACTCTACTGTGGCTAATCTATAGGAAAGACCACACTGAAACAGCACATAATTTCTTTAACAGGCCTCTTGTAAACAAATGAACCTCATTTCCCTAAATTAGCAAGCTCTAATGATTCTATAACCCCAAGTCTACAAAGCAGCCAAATGTTTCAAGTCAGTGTTTAAAGAAAACAGTATGTGATTGAAGTTCATGTACTCCTGGAAGCAGAGCTCAGTTTTAAAGAGTGCTGGGAGTACAGGGAAAATTTTAAATTTTACTCTAATGTATTCTTGCAAGCAGCATTTCTAAAATGTCTCCTACCAAGGCATGTTTTATTATAACAGCACACATATTTCTGTCACAAACCGTATCTTTTATAGACTACCTGGATTTAATGATCCCACAGTGTGAAGGACCTTCTTTTCAACAGTCCACTCGCATGAGGTGAGACAGTGCAAACCTAACACACTTAAATACAGATCATCAGCGGAGATTGAGTCTAAGACCTTTGTCATTGAATGACAGGTCCCTGCCACATGCAGGAAGAGCCCTCAGCAAGGAGGATTGAGATACTTGTGCTTTTTATGATGCACCAAATCCTGCCTTACACAGAGAATGACACTCCTCAGCAACTGAGGCCAAAGAAAGAGGCCCCAGATCTGTAGCATGCCACATATTCAAGGGAATCCAGTGATTAATCTATGCAATTTTATTGCAAGCCCCTCTGGCTATTTTATATTGCTCTTTGGTTTTGTGTTTTCACCCTAAATACTGCAGCTGTTACCAGAGGTCTACACATACAACTTGAACAACTACACATAGCTGACGCTCAGTGTGAAGACTGTATTCCATAATGCACATATACGCCGCCTCAAATTTTGATTTGTCCTGTGTTATGTAATACAGATGTGACAGAAACAATCCAACTTGACCTATGACAACATAATATTAGGTCAGTATGTAGCTTTCTGGGTAAATGTTTTAAAAATCTTTTTGTTATCTAACTTTTTTTGCTACGGAAAAGTATTGCAAAAAGCTAGAAACGATACTGACAATTCATGAAATATTCAGGTGTACAGTTGCAATCCTTTAATAAATGGAAGTGACCTTCAAAACAGACATCCCAAAGATTAAGAGAACTTCTCAAAAGATGGCATTTGTCACTAATCAATGACTTGAAGAACTTACACTCTTCCTAGAAATGAATACAAAAAAGATCTTTCAGAATTACACCACTTTAAAAGAAAATCATTCACAAAACCCACATAAGAGAACTTTAGTGAGCTAACAAAACAAGAACAAAACATCAAAAAAGCAAATTGTAAGGATGAATCTCCTTGTGTCTATCAGTGCCTAAGTCCATGTCTAGAGTGCTGGAAAGCCATCTGCACATCCACCTGCTGTTCGCAGGGGCTGAAAGACGCTCTCAGGATTAACTACATTTCTTTAATTGCAATATTGTATGTCAAAATATTTATAACATTTTACAAATGGATTTCCTTTTTCATAGTCACACAGGTATCTTGGCTCTAACTGGGTCACTGTATTGGAACAGATGTAATCTCAGCAGAATCCTGTGAGAAATCTGGGATACATTAATGACTGATCCAATTACAGCGGAAATCTCTAGAAAACCCAGATTTATTAAGAACCAGGAGATAATTACAGTGCACTTCTAGGGACGTCCAGATGGACAAGCCAGTCTCAAACTGTTTAAGGGGGCTGGAGCTGAGCAAGAGGTGCCTATGCCGTTGCCTACGTAGTTGGAGAAATTCCCGTTCCGAGGAGACGATGAAAAAACCAGAGACTCACTGCAGACACCTGAGAGGACTGGATCTAAATGCATCCTATCCCAGGAAGCAGCATGACTTAACGCACTGCTGTGAGGACAGGGTGACAGAGGAAAAGGTGTCCAGGAGAGAATGACAGAGCAGGAATCAAGAAACCCCGGGCAACTTTTTGTCCAAGGAGAGTATTTATACAGAAGAACTCCTTATGATTTAATATCAGGTCCTCTTGAAAAGCCACATTTTCTCTCCTGAATAGGAAATAAATGTAGCAATCTGATCCCACACTTAAGCAAACCCAACAATCTACCACAGATTTGCACCCAGAAAAAGAGAATGAAAAATACTTGAGAAATCTGAGTATAGACATCTTCTTTTACCACTGCAAAAGCATATAAAATTTCACAGCATCCTCCATGATATTGATAACACGCTTCGTCAGAGGGACCTGCCCTTGCCTCTAGTAAAACTGCATCTGTGAGTAGTCCCATTAAGGTAATTTGGATCTAAGAGGATATCTGAAGTTAAACATTTCGCTAATTAGGAACTTTGCTGAATCAAGGTCTTTTTTTCAGCTAAATATTTTACCTAAGAAGATACATTAAACAGTAGAAGATTGTATTTCTCATTTATAGAACTTCCTGCCAGCTCCAGGCTAGTAAATATTTACATTTCAGCCACTCTGATAGCTAATGTGACCTTTCTGTTGTACAGTTTACACCTGTGCTGCATTTTACCTTCAGTGTTAACATTCTTTCTGGTCCATCTTACATTAACAAGCAGTATTTAAATATATGCAAATTTCATATTTTAGCTGATGTTTTAAGAACATTTTTAAGGTCACCCTGTTTGATCTATGGCACAGACATAGCAAATTTATGCACCATATATCCTCCCTCTACTTGTTTTTTACCTACATCTGTCGTCTTTGATTGCATTTGAATGGGGTTGTTTTCTATTTTAAATAAAAGATTTATGCTGTAGCTGTCAGTTTGCCTTTATTTGAAAATTTGGTTTTGTTTCTAGAAGTCTAGATTAACTTATTAGATTTAACTGTCCCTTGTGCGTTGCAGCTATAGCAGAAGTATATTTTAGTATATTTTCCCTTGTGGATAGAGTACATAAACAAAATGCTCTCAACTTAAAAATGAAGAATGTTATTACTCAGACCCATGCAACACAGTCAGTCCAGGATACAAAAACTGGTGTTGTCATTTTTAATAATGATGGCGAGCAGTGGGAATTGACTAATAAACATGAGAACTCACAAATCTAGGAGCCTCCAAAACCTGGGAAATGCTTTGCAGAAAAGGCATGTTCCCCCACAACATCCTCTACACTTAGGTTAGTGAATATCCTTTCATGACACAGCACCACTGGGACACACAACTTGATCCCTCATATTCATGGATTTATTTAAATGAGGCAGAAATGAGAATCTGCAGCACAGTTTCAAGTTAGTCAGAGGCCTATTTATTGATTCTGTGTGGTATTTCACATCTTCAGTGTGACATGTTCTTTAGCATCTCTCAGCAGTGCTACATTCATAATATTGTTTCTCAAGCCCTGGAATTTCAGGGCTTTTCTAAAAGAATAACCAACTCATTGCAGTTGTTGCCTGTGGTCCTTTTCAATGCCCAAAACAGCTGAGTTCTTGGGGGGGGGGTGTTTGGGGGAGGCTAGTCTTTTCAAATGTTCAAACATTTTGACCCTTTTTCTCCATTTTTCATTTCCAGAAGTACCTGGGCTTCTGACCAGTTCTGCTATTTTCTCTTCATGTTGTGACATCCACGTAGACCCGGACAGAATACATTTTTAATCAACTCTGCACCTCTTATAAACACTAAGAACCTACAGCTTGTGAATTCTGCACTCTCAATAATATGCACTGCTTTTGAAAAGAATTAAAGTGTTTCTGTATCAATAAAGTTCATAGTCAGGACCACTGAGAAATTGCAGTATAATGACACCAAGAACAGAGAAAGCAAAAAGCTGAAGGATAGGTATTCACTTGGTGACGTTGGTTTTCACTTTGTTAAATACTGAACATCTGAGCACAGGTCTTTTGAGGAGAAACAGGAATTCTTTATACAAAGAAAACAAATGCATGTACATGATGGCTTTTATTACTCACAAAATATCAGCTAAGAGTTGAATGGCACGCAGGGCTACAAGGCCCTCTACTCTCCCATTCAGAGCCACACAGCAGCTATTTAGTATAAACAGTGATGAAGAACAGCATGGCCACCAGTAAAAAAAGAAGCCATTAAGAGAGGCAGAACAGGGCAAAGCTAAATCTATTCAGCAGCCTTCAGTCTGTGCCACTATATGCATAAAGTGCTATCAGATCCAAACAATCATTGCAGTAACTAGTCAATCTTGAAATCAGCCTGTAAAAATTAAGTGAAAATACCACAAAGCACAATCTCCACATACACGACACCATCAACACAAAAGTGTGGCCTTCTCAAAGTTCTTGAAAAATCTCGTCAGCTCAGAATCACTTCAAGATATATATTTTAGACACAATCATGAGCCTCCTGCTGTCATATCCAGGTAAAGAATACACATGAACTCTATAACATCACTCCTGGCATGGTATGAGCACACTAGTGGAGGTACTGGGCAGGTAACCATCCAGCAGGGAAGGCTCCCATTTACCCACTCTCTTGATAGCAGGTTCCCCTGCTGAGGGGCATGAGTAAATCCATTCCAGCCTATCCCTTCTGCTGTGATAGCAAAAATTTGTCAAGGATGTGTTACATTAAATCCTATGCCAATGACCTTTCAAAGCATCATAGAAGCCAGAAAATAAAAGGGTAACCTGCAAGGAAGTAAACTGTACACTACACACTTAAAGGTTTCTTTATCATGCTTAATAAATAGAATATATTATCATGACAATTATTTTGTTGCAAAAAGCACTTTTGCATACCAAATGAATTGTACAAACCACTGCACCAACACAGCTGAAAAGACTGCTTCTCCTCCAAAGTAGTGTCGCTTTGATTTAACAAGTAATTAATGAATACATAAACCCTGGACAGAACTTTAATCTATCCCTGTGCCAAATAATTAATCATTCATTCCACATGTAATCCTGTTCTGATAAATGTAATTAATATTTCACCATGGCACTGCAGAATAGAACAGTACCTGAGAGCAGGGAAAGGAAGCCTTCCATTTCTCCCTCGTAGTAACTCTAAAGTGATAGGCGCTGCCTACAACTGACACGTAATCCAGAATGCAGGGTTCCCCTGCAGTTGTAAATTAGGGTTTATGCATGGCATATATTGTGATTGTAATGAGGCTTTTCTTCCTCTAACCTATTATTTAAAAAACAACACAAAACCCAACAACTACAAAAAATAAGTCACCTGAGCTTTGGTCAACCATTCTTCTGATCTGACAGCATTTGGAAAACCAGAGCTTGCCCTAATGTCTTGGTCTATACAACATCACTGAACATATGCCAGGGCTGCGGGCAGAGAACAAAGCACGTGCAGATTGTCTGCTTCTGTCCACAGAGAGCAATGCTGTGAGTAAAAATGACAGGATGAAGATTTAATTCCTAATTTTACTGCAGGAAAATACTGGCATCTTTTTTGAAAGCTTAAAGTGTAATCAAGAAATGTGTCGCTGTGTACAAAATTAAATTGCAGGAAACCCTATGTTGATTTTTTTCAGGGTGACACATCTCAGGAATACGCATATTTCAGCAAAGAGTTTTGCAAGGAAGACTCTATAACAAACAAATTGCCTTGGGATCCTGCTGCCCAGTTACACAGAAACAGAAAGGCATCCCTTCAGAGTTGTATCCTTGCTCAGCATTCTCCAGTATGGACACAAATTCTTCTCTCAATTTTCAATCTCAACAAATTTTAACTATACTATTATCATTTCTTCTCATTCAAATGCAGAAAAAAACCCCAACCTTGATTGACAATGCCAATTACCTGACAAGTTTTTACTGTCCTTACAAGAATTCCAGCTTGTAGCACAAAACTTTCCCAGAATCATGTACTGATGCTCAGACAAAGGCAGCTGTAATTTCTCCCCTTCCTAAGATTCTATATTATGCTATTATCCCAGCTAATCTAATTCTCCATGATGTCCCAAATCAGTAAGGCGACAACTTTCAGAGGGGTACCTCTGGTGGAGTAAGACTAAATAGAGCCACATGAAACCAGGCAGTTTTAATTTTGGGACCTGTCAAGAGCTATTTTATATGCAAACTGATTTGTACTCCAGATAACTGCTTAGCTGTAGTGACTGATGTTTTTAACAACTAGATGGCATTTCTAGCCAATTTTGACGGCCAGCATTTGGACATTTACAGAGAACTTGGATTTAGGATCATGGTTTTATTAGCTGAGATTCATTTTGAAATACTTGGTTTTTCCATTAGCTCCAAATACTCTCAAAATGCACCTAACTTCTTGCTGCTTGAACAGAATCTAAAACTGTTATGAACCTGAGTCATACCCCTTTCTCAGAACACTTCCTCAATGCTAAATCAAGACCTAAGTACCTAGTAAGTGCTAGTTTAGGTTAATAAGAAACAATTGACCTGATTAGGAGCAACGGATCATTGAGGCAAGTATCCTGCTTCTGACAGCAGCCAGCACCAGAAGCTTCAAAGGAACACTCCAGCCCCACAATAAAACCTAAACAATAGTAGGTTTTATTTATTGTGATTTTTGATTGAGTCAACAGTTCTTTTGCACAGGAGACAACAAATTATTGTCTATGCCACATCTTTAACTTGTGCTTGCAGCACTGGATTATATTTATAACCTTGTACCAACAGTCACATGGACTTGTTGGCCAGCTGCTGCATTGTCACCTTATTTCTGAATCCCACAAGGAAACCTTTTCCATATTCATGAACACTGCATTCATTTCTAAGACACTGGAAACCGTCACTGAAGCTATGTGTTATAATCCAATTGACTTTTTTATTGTTTAAGATCAACAAAGCCTTAATTCACTGTAGAAACAGTGTCGTGTGATGTTTCATGTACATGACAATTACATATTTGCTATTGCGTGTGGATTTTATTTCTATTTATTCATTCTAACTATTTAAAATGGGGGGAAGATTAAACTATTGATAGATGTGAATATACCATTCTACATCAGAATTGATGGGACTGCATTATGAAGAGTAACTCTTGTAGGAAAAACATATTTCTACTTTATAAGAAAACCAATGTTAAATTGAAATGGTAGCTATCAGCCAAGGTTAAACCCATTCATGCTAATATGACCTTCAATTAGTGAAGCACGCATCTCAAGATCCAGCTATTTTATCAGACACACAGTAAAGGATGAGGAAATGTTGGTATCCTCGAAAAATTCTACTTTGAGGTGACCTTCTATTTAGCCAGGCTCATTAGGCAAAAGAAAAATAATTGTGCAGCTTCTTCCTGGTCTCTCTTTAGAAGATTTTCAGGAAACCTCAAATTACAAATAATGATGTAACCCATGGATTCATGCTAGTACAAAACAGCTTAGACAGTCAACACATTCATCCTGTGCAATTCCCCAGAGACATTGGTTTACAGTTTCTTTTACTTAGCAGCAACAGCTATTGGCTTTTACTTAGAAAACGCTACAAATCCACTTGGGCCCAGATTTTTGAAATAGTAAACACCCTTGTGACATCCCTAAATCAGCAAAGAAGAATTCAGTGGTCCCCCTTATTTTCAGCCACATTTTCAGGACCCAGAAGTTTTCTCACTGAGCTGTCCAAATGGCAGCAAAGCTCTTCTGAAAATCTGACTAACTGCAATGCTTAAGTAGCTGAATCGTGAGACTTCTTTTTTTCTCATCCAGAAATAAGCACCTTTGACATGGCAAAGAAGTATATATATATCGTACTCCATCTGTAAGCTCTAATGTGTTCAGAGAAGTTTGTAGCTGCTAAGCAAATATTTAGCCTATCCAGAAAGAAAATTAATGAGATTATCATGTGGAATTTTCTCTAATTTTTACACGAGTCCTTTCAGAAACATACTGTAGGTGACAAAGGAGTTACATACAATGCTTATTTATAAACAGTCATATTCCTTTTAAGTTACCTATTAGAATACAGAGAATTAAATTAGAGAGAGATACTTAAGTAGCGAGGTAGAAACAAGAAATGCAGGTAAGAGAACTTGAGGAAACAACTGGAAGGCTGACTATTAGGAAGCAGCCTCCAGCACTCAGAACAGTGCAAACTTCATGAGACTGAAGAGGATGTTAAATCACCCTAAAGCTAAACACTGAAAGACAGAAGAGTTGGTCGAACAAAGGAGAGCTTCCCAGAAAATAACAGTGTTGGCAGGGATGGAGGGGTGATGCATAGGGAGAGACAGCTGGTATATGTTGCCATTCCTTACTGAAGTCAGGTGAGATATAACAATTAAGGATTTGGCTGTGCAAACCTAATAGATAGAATGAGATAATGGACTGATACAATTTGACCATATTATATTCTTAGTATGGGAGAGAGAATCTGAAATAAAGTTCAATTATGAAGATCACTATGCAGGCTCTAAAACCAGGGTGTTCCTTAAA
>NW_010513176.1:0-1144 GCF_000687285.1 Phaethon lepturus
CTTCCCGCAGCCCGCGTGATAATTATTCACCTTTGGGGTTGCAAAGATGGTTTCCTGCCATCCCTCCTTCCAAAGCAGTCGCCGTGGCGGCCTGGTGAAATCAGCTCCCCCGGGAGCTGGAGGTGCTCTTCTTGGCGCTTCCAAAACCCAGATTTTGGGGTCTGTGCCGCTCCGTTGGGGTGAAGCCCGGCAGTGGGACTCTCATGCGAGGAGCTGGGGCTCGAGCAGCAAACTGATGGGGCACGTAGGGCAGCGTGGGTTCCCTCCTTCCAAAGCAGTCGCCGTGGCGGCCTGGTGAAATCAGCTCCCCCGGGAGCTGGAGGTGCTCTTCTTGGCGCTTCCAAAACCCAGATTTTGGGGTCTGTGCCGCTCCGTTGGGGTGAAGCCCGGCAGTGGGACTCTCATGCGAGGAGCTGGGGCTCGAGCAGCAAACTGATGGGGCACGTAGGGCAGCGTGGGTCCGCAGCGGCTGGGAACAAGACCTGGGCGTTTCGGTGCCGCAGCCATGGCTGCCTTCTCAGTTCTTTGGTTTTTTTTTTTTTCTTGGAAACATCCTCAAGTTGGCATTTCCCAGCGTGTTCCCTTTTCCCCTGCTGTTGCGACCACCCCGTGCAAAGCACCGGTGAGCGCCTGCTGGTCCTTGCCGGCAGTGGGGCCATCTAAATTAAGAAACTGCATCAGAAATCTTCCCCGCCAAATATTTGACCTCACGCCATCTCCGGGTGCCGTCGGACAGGTGCTCAAACTCTTCTGCCTGCGCAGTCCCACATGGGATTCGGATGGGCGCCTATCGTACCCAACAGCGCCCGTCAGCATGGAACCGCGGCAGCCCGGTCCAAATCATCATCGAGCTGGGGTGGCTGAGCCACTCTCCGTGCCCAAAACTGCGATGTTTTCCTCCTCGCCGCGTGATGCCGAGTGTTCGCGGAGTACGGCGCTGCCCTTGGCGTCCAGCCGTGGCGGCTGGGCGAGGAGACCCCCGGGGAAGGGAGGTGTCTGAGGGGCCTGGGGCCAACCTGCCAGTGGGTACCAAAGAATAAAAGGGGCTGGGATAGCGCCGGGAGCATCCCATTCCCGCAGATCCCGGCGGTGCAAACCTCTTTTGTTTACCCCCCCCCGCCCGCTATTGCATGGCAGCGGCGGC
>NW_010513176.1:1185-2583 GCF_000687285.1 Phaethon lepturus
GTTCTGTGGCGGGGCGGGCGGCCGCCTGCGGACGCCGGGGAGAGCCGCCTTTGTTTATCCGCCTCTCCGGCAGAGCGAGCGCGGGGATGCTCTTGGATCGAGGTGCCGATCTGTCATCTCCCAGGTTTTATGCATCCCCAGACAAGAAATCGGCGGCGCAAAGCGCAGACTTTTTGTTACTTATCGCTGAGCTCTGTGCAGAGCGCGGCTGCTGAAAGCAATCTGGTGTCTGCGATGCCCAGATTTATGGTTTCCCAGCCTCATTCTAGGTGTTGGCTTCCACTGGGAAGCAAAAAACCTGGTTTGAGCCGTCGATGTAGGATGAGGCGACCATGGCGTGCTGCACCGTCGGACCCAGGCAGGTCTGGTCCCCCAGCTGGCGAATGCCCTCAGAGCCCGTCGTCGCCACGGCTGGGACAGCGTCTCCCTTGCTCCATCTTAGCCAACAGAGACAGGAGGACCAACATCCCAGGGAGCCAACACACAGCTCGGCTTTCCCTCTGGGTCTGCTCGGGGCACGCTTCTCTGACCCCCTGCCCGCCCCATCTGTGTGGCAGAGGCAGAAGCTGCCCCTCAGTGAGCAGGGGTTGTGCCCTCAAAAGGGAGGAGATCCAGGCGAGCAGGCAGAATCCCTAGAAAGCCCTTTTTTTTTTTTTTTTTGATTGCTTCATCCCTTTTTCCGCCCCCCTCATCTCTGCTTTGTGAAGCTTTCCAGGATTTGTCCCTCTCTACAGGGATTTCAGGCGGCCAGTCGGTTCCCCAGGGATGGACAGACGGACAGACTGCCGATCAGCCGGCATGCACCGTCCGTCCGCAGAGCACTGTGCTCTGCGTGCCCAGGGTTCCCGGGTCTCAAGCACAGGATTATACACGGGGTTGTTTTTTTTTTTAAAGAAAATCAAAATTCCCAGAGAAAATTAAAAAAAAGTCTCCCCCCCGCCTCCGCCCTGCTGAGAAGCAGCTCTGCGATGGCGGCTGGAAAGCGAAGCCGTAAGTGTTGCGCGTGCCATCTGCTCCGCTTGGATCGCGGGAGCGGCTGGAGCTGGCACAGCCTCACAGGGAGGGGGAACAGCACTTGCTGGGGTAAGGATGGGGTCCCTCCACCCCGTATCCCCCCAGCCGGGGGCTCGGTGGTCCTCTAGTAGGTTTGAAGCCCGGGCTGGTGCTGCTTGAGTCCCAGCTGGTTGTGGTCAGAGGTGTCCCATGGAGGTGGATCCCCAGGAGGGTCTGCAGCCCCCTCCTCTGCGTCTGGGAGGAAGAGCTCCCCAGGTCATCCCCAGGACGAGGATGGTTGTGGGGTGGGATGAATGCATGCAGAAGGGAATGGGCAGGTTTTGGCTGCTCAAAACCTGGGTTTTTTTAGGCATTTGCAGCTTCACTGGCTGCCCGAGTCGGTAG
>NW_010513176.1:2608-7868 GCF_000687285.1 Phaethon lepturus
ACTGGGTGCTCTGCAGCATAGGGTGCATCTCATGGGTGGTCGCTGTCGCGAGAGCAGCTCAGCATGACACATCTGGTCCTCCCGAAGGAGATACTGAAGGAAAACTTCCTTCCCCAATATGGAAAAATGTTAGGCTATCTCTGAAAAGAAACGCACGCGTTTATTTGTTGGTTTGCTTTGGGAACGTCTCTGGGTTCCTGTGCAGGTTCCTCCACAGCTGGGCTCCTGCTGGCTCTTCAGCTGGGGCCACGGGAGCAGCTGGGTTTCCCTCTGCTTTACCTGCTTTTTACAAAACTTGGATTTTTTTTGAGACCTCCCAGCGAGTCAGGCCAGCAGATGCAGAAGTGGGGTGCGGAGGGAGCCCAGGCTTTCTCCCTCTGAAGGCAGCCATGGTTGCTGCCTGTCCTTGGCAGCCGTGCCAGGGTCTCTCCGCCTGCCTTGGGGGGCTCACGCTGGGTTGCAGGTGGCTGGGTTGTTCTTTAACGGGGTTGTCAAGAGATGAACATCCCTAAAACATGTGATACCCAACCTGGGAGATCGGTTTTGACTGCAAGCACAGCAGCTGTACGGCCCTGAATTGCCCCTTGGCTTGGCTCCACCGCCAGCGTTTTTGGTGCATATATGTAATTTTTTTTAAGTATTTGCAAAGGTGGTCAGAGGCAGGGCACTCGGAGCAGGCGCCTGGCTCTTCCTCCTCTTCCCATGCAAAAGGGTCGCTCCTCTTTGCCTGCCTTCGCTGCCCATGGAAAAGGCAGCGGCGCCGCGGGGGGGGGTTGAGCCGAGGGAGGAGGAAAACGCTCTCCAAAGAAAACCGCAGGGCTCATGAGGAGGGGTAGGAAGCCGAGGGAGGGCTGAAAGGGCTGGGGAAGGCGTCTAAGGCAGCAGTGAGCCTTGCTGGTGGTACAGGAGGCTGCAGAAGGCTTTTGGTCTTGCTGGGCTTCAGGACGGGGTGGAAGGAACCCAACTCAGTGTTTCCCCACGCGTGTTCCCAGCCGGTGTGCGTGGTCAGACCTTTACGGGGCTTTCTGGGGTTCAGCACAGGCTGCGGAGAAACGTCGTTAGAGCCCAGCACTACCGGGGAACCTCTTTGGAGCCCCAGCTCAACCCCATGGAGGTTACGTTCATAAGATGTGTCCTCCTCGCCAAAACCCGGCATCCGGGAAGCGCTGCCGCGCCGACAGCGTGCCGGCTCTCCGGAGATGCCTGCCGCCGTTAGCCATCCTGCCTCGCCGGGTGCTAATTGTGAGCGGCTCTAGGCACGGCGCTTCGGTGGCTACCCCTGAGCAGAGCGCTCAGAAATTCGGTAATTGGGCTGGAACAATTATTTTTGGCTTTTGCAGAGGGAAAGGCTATAAATAATCACCCCGCGAGCTTGTGCGGTGACTTTGCAGCCTCCGTTGGGGGGTTGTGTTGGTTCTTTTTTTTTTTTTTCGCTGCCGTCCGGCTGGCTTTTTCTTGGCAGCTGAGAGTGGGAGACTTATCTGCAGAAAATGCAATTTGAGTTGATTAAAGAAACTCCTGCCATTGGCCCGAGCTGCCAAACTTTCTGCAGAAACGGTTACGCTTTCTGAGAAACTGCCCTGGGGACCTGCCGGGCTGCAGCCCGGGGGCGGTGGGGATGAGGAGGAGGAGGGCTGCCCAGGCTCGGGGAAGGAAAACAAAATGGAAAACAAAGGATGCTGGTCTCGGCGGCATCGCACCAAGGAGGACTTACCGGGAAGAGGTGTGGAGGCGGCAGCAGTTGTGGGCATGCTTTTGTGCTTGCACCTCTTGGACGGCAGCAGCTTGCACAGCCTTCGGACTAAGGGCTTTTGGTCATCATGGAGCTGGGTTTCAGCCAAGGACTGATCCGGAGGTGAAAGCCTCTGCATCCCAGTACCCATCCCATGAGCTTCCCTGTCACCCTTCCGAACACCCGTCCAACGCTTGGGAGCCAAATCACAACAGCCTTAGCAGAAGCAAAGAGCATCTAGCACACCTTCTTTTGTAAGCCCTCTGTCGCATCGAAAATAAATTTGCATCTAAATTGACAGGCTGGTTTTAATGTCTTCTGGCTATATAGCGCTTAAAGGCCCAGGCTTCCCTCGTAGGGGCATCGTCCCTGCTCATGCAGGGTGCTGGCGTGGTGGCACGGAGCAGTCCCGGGGCAGAGGTGGGAGAGGCACGGGGTGACTGCTCACAAGGAAGCAGAGGCGTAGTTTTTCCTTTTTTTTTTAAACATATTTTTGAAAGGATTGAGACTTACTGACAGGCTGGTGGCCGAGGATGGCCAGCGAGCTGGGCTTCCCTCTGGGGATGCTGCTTGTACCCCGGGCACCGTGCAATGCCCTGGGTTTGCAGGAGCATGCCTCTTCTCGTCTGCTGGCAATTAAAACGCGTCCCTGTCGTACATACGCGCCGCCAAAGGCAACAGCCGTAAGGCACCGACGTCGTGGAGCGTGTTGCTTTGGCCGGTGCGTCCCTTGGTACCAGGCTTTGGGGAGCGTTGCTGGGGCTGGCGCCTGCACGAGGGACCGTAAAAACGAGCATATCGGGAAAGGCTGTGTAGCACAGAGCATCTCCTGAGCAGTCTCGCCGTGGCAGCTTTCTTTCGTCATCCATTATTTATTTGATCCTCTGCAAAACAAATTCGCTCCTCAGCACTGATTCTGATGATGGTGCTCATTTTACAAAAGAGGTAAAAGGAACCGGTTTTCTTCCCAGTTTAAAAGACTTTTAACGAAAAGGTGTGTTTCCCTGCTGCCTTCTCCCTTCCTTTTAGTGTCAGGGAGGTAAATCTGCAGGGTTTTTAGGGTGGCGATGGAAATTTTGGAGTCTCAAACACTGAAACGTCGAGCGATGCTCTTCCCTGGCATCCGGTGCCATCGATCCCCATCTTCCCGGGACCGGCGAGGGTGATTGCTGTGGCTGGACCCGGGGGAACCGAGATGCTGGACTTGCCTCACAGAGCTCAGCTGAAGGTTTCTCAAGGGGAGAGCGGCATGTGCAAGGGAAAGGGGCTTCACCGGGCATGTTTCCTCCCTGCACGCGCCGTTGGAGGGCAGCTCTGCTTTATGGGCACGTGCATAAATACACGCTTGGGGCTTGGGGCCGGCAAGGTGGTTTTCGCAGGGTTTTTGGGGATGTCCTCAGTCACACCGGTGGCCGAGCCAGCTCCGCTTTGCTTGCGCCAAACAAACCAGAACTGGTGGGCTGAACGCCGGGCCGGGAAGTTTGGAGGGAGGATATGGCGTGTCGGAGCTGCGTTCGTCGGGATGGAAATAACTGTCAGCCCTACTCAATCTGTCGCCTTGTTCCCGGGGGACAATTGCAAAACAGGATTACTGGTACTTAAAAATTCATAGAAAACGTTTCTTATCACAACGTCATAATTGTTATGACTCAGAAGAGTAGAATTGCCATTTTCCTGTGCCTTTTTTCCCCCCTCACTTTTGTTGCATACCGAGTCCCTCACTGCAGCTGCGGAATCGTCAAAAAAACCAAACCCAAACCAGGGCGATGCTTTATTTTATGCTAACTACTGCATTTGACTTGAAAATGATGTCCCACTGGGTCTCGTGGTCAGCGTATTACGGCGTGATGGATGGCTGTCAGAGCGGCGGTGGCTGGCAGATTGCGATGGGTGGAGGAGAACAGATGCCCGGTGACTTCAGGGGCTTTAGCAGAGCCCAGGACTGAAGACTGGAAAACAAAAGCAGATGGGAGGGCTCTGCTTGGGCTAACTATTCTTCTCCGGCCACGTGTCGGGGAGGAAGGCTCGTCAGGCAGCCGTGTCCCTTCTGTGCTGTTCCTCCACGCTGAGCCAGGCTGCCTGATGAAGCCACGGGCGAGCCCCACTTGACCCAAGGCCTGAACCTACATGCAAACCATCACTGCAGATCTCTAAAGGGCAACCTTCCCCCCACCACCAAAAGAACAGCTTGCCTTTATGGAGTTCACGCTCCATTTGACGGTGCCTGTTAACCCTTGGCCCTACTGATAGATCCGAGGTGAGACCCAGGCAGGCTCTGGTGGTTACCCCTCCGGAGGGCGGCCGCCAGCATGTTTTGTGCTCTGCATTGCGTTTGTCCTTGGAGTTGTGCAGGACCGTGTGAATTCGAGCTGTGCTGGTGGAAGGAGAGCGAGCCTTTTCCGAAACAGCCTGTTTTGAATAAAGCCCTTTGCAGGCACTATTCTGTGACCCCTCATCTGCTCCCTTGTCCTATCTTTCCTGCAAACTTTCCTGCACTTTCTACCCCTGCAAAGGGCTTAGAAAAGATCTGACCTTGCCCTGTCTCTCCACTGACATCCGTATTTCCTCATCTTTCATCCCTTCGCTCTCCTCCCACCCCTCCGGTCCATCCAAACTTGGGCAGGTGGCTGCCATCTTCCCAGCTGGTGCTTGCCGGGGATTGCAGGGTTAATGGTGAAATTAAATTTCACTGCTGTTTTTAAATTAATTGAATCATCAGCGTGGGTAACGGGAAACAGTGGTATCATAATGTATTTGATATGGGTCTTTAAGTCAGCGTTTGCTGCAAAATCTAGAGCGCTAGATCTTGGTGGAAGCGATGGCTAACTGATAAATTGCAGTTACGGCCACAATACAAAGGTTCCTGCTATGTCTTAAAACGTTCAGGTCATAAAGTTGAGTTGGTTTATGATACGGCCGTTTTCCCAGTGCGCTTCCCACGGTGCTCCTAGATCGTAGTCGGAAAAACCCTGCAGTTGGTGGGAGCCAGCAGTGCCTCTGCCTTGTCCCTCTGGGGAGGCACCAAAGGTATGAAGATGCCCTTTTGGGTGGCAGAGCAGCATCGGGGTTTTGCTCCCAGGACTTGCTGAGGTTTCGTCTGCTGGAAGAAGTGGCAATGGGGGAAAAAAAATCCCTTTTCCTTGAAGAAAACAGCGGAAAGACTTACTAATTTGCAGCAATATCTGGCTTTTCCATACTCAGTAGCCCTGAGGTGGCTTCAGGACCTGCCTTGGAGAGGAGAAGCTACCCAGGCTGAGGGCCAACATCCCCACACGACGTCCCCGC
This sequence comes from Phaethon lepturus, assembly GCF_000687285.1. Classification (NCBI taxonomy): domain Eukaryota; kingdom Metazoa; phylum Chordata; class Aves; order Phaethontiformes; family Phaethontidae; genus Phaethon; species Phaethon lepturus. Next base: position 7,626 of record NW_010513176.1, read on the forward strand.
CATGCTGGGGACAGAGCTCCTGCTCAGGCCATCGTACAGGCTCCTTTTCTCTTGACCTTTACCTGGCCCAGCCTGGTGGAACTGCATCACAGCATGGTGCTTCGCCGTGGATGGTGGCATGCCCAGGGGTTCCCTCTTCGCTGGTGCTAATTAAAAGGTGGGAAAAAAGTAAACTTTCAGCATGGGTGTTGTGGAGCTGCTTGCAGGTTTCCACCCGTGCACGGTTCCTGCGTCTGGTCCCAG
>NW_010513177.1:0-299 GCF_000687285.1 Phaethon lepturus
CTCAGCAAATACCAGAGTAGCAGAACAATAGTAGAACGATCATGTATACATATATATGTGTGTATATATAAAAATGTACATTACTTATATATATTTTTAGATTGCTCTAGATAATAACTATCATAACTCAGTACAGCCCCTGAGATTCTTCCTAAACCCAATTTCAGTGTTTTAACCTCTTCTGAAAGAAGAGCTCATCGATAACCCCTCGATCCAGGGGTACTTCAGTTTGTATCTGGATCCTACACGTTGCTCCTGGGGGTATGTGCGGGTTCTGATGCTGGACCCGGTGCCAGCGG
>NW_010513177.1:337-561 GCF_000687285.1 Phaethon lepturus
ACAGTGCGCTGTTAGGAGCTTTTCCCGGTTTTATGGGGGGTAATTAGGACTTTATGACAGCAGCGAAATGGGAGGGTCCAGTCCCCATAAACAGGTTTATAATGGATATAAACTATGCACCTCTGTAACTTAGCAAGATTAACACTTTAGGGGCAATTTGAGTGGCAGCCCAAAAATCAGAGCTGCCCTCGGCGCTGCCTGGACCTGCCTTTGGGAGGGTGCAG
>NW_010513177.1:1030-1249 GCF_000687285.1 Phaethon lepturus
CGGAGGAGGACCAAGCCGCTTCATTGCTTTCGCCTGCCAAAGGCGCAAGGTTGGTGTGCGCCTAGAAAACGGCACAAGCCTGTGATGAAAACAGCAAAGATATCGATTGCTGCCCTAAACCCCCCCATTGCTCTTCCCACCCCGAAAGTCGGGTCGGCACCCCTGAGAAGCCGGGGGGTGCTGGGGCTGGCTGCAGGAAGCCGGGGGTGCACAGGACCC
>NW_010513177.1:1425-1723 GCF_000687285.1 Phaethon lepturus
ACACAGGGTTAAGGCAACGGGAGCCGTACCCCGCGGCTTGTCTGGAAACATGGGAAAGCAGTAAAACATTTCACGGGCTGTGCAGCTCGGGGGCCTCACAATAGCCGGGTCCCATAAACAGACTTTTATATTATGGCTGTAGCTCCAGTAAAAAAAAAAACCAAAACCCTTAACGAGGGCAGGCTCCGTGGCCAGGCCCATTCCCGGTGATCCCCATCCAGGCTCCTCTCTCGGGCGGCTGCGGGGAGATGCCGCGGAGGAGTAAATCTCTTTGCACGGGGGCTGCTTCCAGCTGCGG
>NW_010513178.1:0-725 GCF_000687285.1 Phaethon lepturus
ACCGGATTTTCCCCATCCTCCCCGGAGAGACGGCGTCGGGATGAGCATCTCCCTTCGCTTGGAGGTTTCTGAAGGATTTTGCTGATGGATAATAATTTATTCCCTTTTTATTTTTCCATGGCTGTTTCGAGGCTGGAGACCGGGGCTGGGCGCGTTCGGCTCTCACTTACGGAGGATTTTGAGGGGAAAATTAAGGAAAAAAAAAAAAAGGAAGGTCCTCCCCGGAGAGACGGCGTCGGGATGAGCATCTCCCTTCGCTTGGAGGTTTCTGAAGGATTTTGCTGATGGATAATAATTTATTCCCTTTTTATTTTTCCATGGCTGTTTCGAGGCTGGAGACCGGGGCTGGGCGCGTTCGGCTCTCACTTACGGAGGATTTTGAGGGGAAAATTAAGGAAAAAAAAAAAAAGGAAGGTGCGAGCTCGCTACTCCTGTTCTGTGTATGGCACTGGTAGAATTCACTGTGCAACCCCGCGGTCAGTGAATTACCATAGGGCCATAAACAGAGCAGAGAAAGACCCGCGAGCCCCGTGGGGCCGTCGCCGACGTCACCTGGCCCGTTTTGGCACTAGCACATTTTTGCTTTTATTTGTAGCTTTTGAGCAATTATGTGTAGTGCCAATATGGGAGAAGGTGGAGAGAGCAGCGCCGGGGCGGGGGACGGCCGAGCACCGGTGCCGGGGAGGTGGTTTCAGCGGGGGAGATGCCGGGAGCGAGGGATGCTG
>NW_010513179.1:0-23699 GCF_000687285.1 Phaethon lepturus
TAAGCCAAGAGAAGTCCAAGAGAAGAAGTCCACGACAGACAGCAGATGGATACTGTTTATTGGTTCTTTCCATCACATCTGAGTTACAGGTGTAAAAGTCACACAAACTGCAGGTATAAACATGTAAAACAATACAAAAATATATGGAAAGGTAATTTTATATTTACTGAATCAAGTTGTGTAATAAATACAATAGGCTAAAAGCTTCAATCACACAATTCAGTTTAACTGAAGTTACAGTAGTGTTTGTAAATGCAAGTTTTTAACTTAAAGTTGCAAATATTAAAGCACGGAGAACTAGTATAAAAGTGAATTTTGGCACATTGTAAAGTGAGAAGTGTTACATTAGTATCTGACTGCTGTGTAAAAATGAAGCAGTTTCTCACTAGCTTTGAGGTACGTTTTTAAACAATCTAAAATTAGATCAACAATGCGGTTCTAAGCACTCACAGTTTACAATTCACTATACTAGTTGCAATTTTTCCCTTTTAAGAATACCAAAGTATTCCAGAGTTTAAATCTGTGCAAATTCGGAAAAGTTTCAATTAAAAATAGTAATTAAAAAAACTTATTAGGGAACTTTTACATGCAACTTAAATCCTCCCTGCAATCATTTTTGTTAATTACAAAGTGTAAAATTGGGCTAATACCAAATTGCACGGCTTAATATAAAATACTCCAAGATTGCAGTGCAGTTCCAGTTGCAAATGTTCCTCTCATAAGTTTATCACATTTTTCTCCCTATAACTTCAGTAACTTCTGATCACACTCATTCTCGGTGAGGGGGAAAAAAAAAAAACACACCACCACAAGCTGCTAACATGAAGGTCAGCAAAGCATGTAAACCCCTTGAGGACTCTCAGCACTTCTTCACAATATCAGAAATGCCTGGACACAAAGTTACTGTTACCAATTTTCAAAATACAGTAAAAGATAAAAGGAACAGTGTAATGGCACTTTTTCTGTATCCAAACATTTGTGTTTTGAAATGGTGCTTTTTTTTTTTTTTTTTAGTTTTTACAGTAGCTAAAAAAATTTTCAAAACTAGATCCTTATTAGTATCTCAGTCCTCACCTCAACTTCAAAAGAGTGAGGAAACCAGATTACCCTACAGATGGGGTTCGATACAGTATAAACATCTCTGACCAGAGTACAAAAGTTACACTCTTCTAAAAAAAAAAGTGCTGCTGATTGTTAGAAGTAACTCCAAAATAATCAGCAACTGCTATTAAACTATCAGCAGCATCAGGCATTTACACATTTTAGTCCTCAAAGAGTTTTCTTTTAAACAGTTTAACCATTTGTGCTAATATTCTTCACTAGGTTAAAATTTAAGTCCTTTCACCAAAACCGTTTTTCCTTTAAAAAAAAGAGGGTGCAAGCAATACAACCCATGACCTCCATTTATTTTACGCTTCATGAATAAATGGTGTCATCTGCAAGGCACTACTATGTTTAAAGGATACCATTGTCACAGTTTCACTATTTCGGTATTTTTTTTGTGTGTTTTAAAGTCACAGTTCAAAACTTAAAAAAAAAAAATAAATTGAGGTAATCAAATTATTTCAATACCAAAATATATTAATTGAAATAGTACCAGTATGGTGAAAGGTCTTCATAATACACAGCTATTACCATATAGCATGCAGTACAGTATATAGGTATACTAGGCCTTTGTTCTGAGCTCTTCTGCTTCAGTTTTTAAGGAACAGCTCAATTTGCACAGCAGCACACCAATTTTAAATACTTATTTCCTCTTTGTTCACAGGGCTTCTCACTTGTAATTACAACTTGCTGCGCCAACCTCAGATGAATTAGCCCCACCAACATTTATTTTCGAGAGCCGCACAAATTGGGGTTCTTAAAAAGAGTTCAGCCGAGCCAAATAAGCTACAGTATCTTCATCTATCGTTCAATCAATTGCACTTAAATCTACTCTCTTATTGATTTACACGTTGAGACAAAGCATCAACGACGTGCCTGCTGTCCCAACCACTGGTATTTCTTCCAACATTACATAGTCATACCACTATTCTAGAAATATGGCTTTGCAGATTAGGTAACTTGTACTGAAAAGGAGCACACTGGGTTTACACTAAGTTTATTGGCAAAGAACTACGATTTGTTAAGAATTTTCTAATGCCCCTTTTTATTGCAGTGTTACGACCAGAATTTTGTACTCTAATAATCCTGGTCTGATAAATAGTTTCATGCAACCAACTGTACTTAGTTTGTAAACACCCGCTAGCCCCCCAAATCCACTGCTAGCTACGTTTACTCTACCAGGCACTACAGGATATTAAGACTAAAGTATAGCCATGCATAGATAAACTCACGAGCCTTATCATGATGCTCTATACCTGTAATACGGGTTACCCCAGAAAGCCTAGAAACACAAACTAATCACTGGCTTTTACTGTACTTTAACAGGATACAAGTAGTTTATAAAGTCCCGTGGTGTGCAAAAAAATTCTTAAAATTCAGACAGCTTTTTAAATCTACTAGGAAAGCTAGTAACGAAACCTTATCAACATCTCTCGCCCAATCTGCAGCACCTGGAATTCCACCTCTGCACTGTAAAACCACCAGCAGCACAGGCACCGAGCCAGCTAGTAGCAACGTGTACTGAAAGTCCACCTAAAAGGTGTTTCGGTTTTTGACAGGCTTATTGAAATTTCAGCTAATTTCAGATTCCAAAAGGTAAAAAATATAGTCCTTAAGTAGGGCGGAAAACTGTATGTAGCCTTAAGTTTGATGGCAGGAGTTAAATCTCATTTTCCTGCCACAGAAAGAGACTGCGTGGACACGTTATAAGCATTTTAAATGTCCTGTAAGAAATTACTCATTCCATTTCTTACTGCGTTACATACATCTGACCAAAAAGAAAAGCTGCAGTTGTATTAAAAGACTGAGCTGTTCCTAAAGCTAAGGAATATGAAAATAAAAAAATTCCTCCTGGACTGCTTTCACTTGACTCAATTCTGAACACACAGCATGCTACAATAATCTGCTTATTCAAAGAGGCCTCAATAATTACCTTTAAGTAGCTGCTAGGGTACCTTATAATCCTTCAGTCAGTGATCTATGAAGTCTCACTTAAATTGTATTACATTAAGTTAAGGGACAAGTTGCCAGAATTTCTATTACAGTATCATTTAGTAACTCCAAAAATTTTGTTGCAAGTACTTAAAACCTGGTGTATCAGTTTAGTGAAATGTTACAGTGTGCAAATACTTCTGAAAGCTTCACAAACAAGTTCTTTCATATTTCAAGTATATCCTTCCGATATTTTTTACCTTTGGAAATAAGCAGTTTTCATGAAAAGGAATTCTTCAGCTAAAGAATCTTCCTCCTCTCTTGCTTTGCTTAGTTTTTAGTACTGAAATAAGAAATGCTTCAGAGATAATCTTTTAAGCAACAGCAAGTTGCCACCATTCATGTCACGTATTTTCTAGAACACCAGTAACACTGGGAAGAACGCAAGATATCTCCACTTATCTTGTTTCACCCTGAAATGTATAAACACCTTTTCTTTAGAGAAGTCAAAATTTCGACTGCAGATTCTAACTGAGCAGAGGTTATGAGCCATGCTGTCCCCTCAGAAAAAAAGCAGATGCCTAAGTGTTCCCCCATTTCTCGCTTTGAGAACACCTTAACAGCAGTAGCATTATTTCAAGTGTTCCCCCATTTCTTGCTTTGGGAACACTGTAACAGCTGTGGGATTAGGTACCCTTCCGAGTTTTTCAAGTGTTCCCCCATTTCTCGCTTTGGGAACACTGTAACAGCTGTGGGATTAGGTACCCTTCCGAGTTTTTCAAGTGTTCCCCCATTTCTCACTTTGGGAACACCCTAACAGCTGTGGGATTAGGTACCCTTCCGAGTTTTTCAAGTGTTCCCCCATTTCTCGCTTTGGGAACACCCTAACAGCAGTAGGATCAGATACTCTTCCGACGTTCCCCCATTTCTCGCTTTGGGAACATCCCCCAATCCCACATACTGATGTATATCACTGCTCATCGATGCTTCTGTGCAACAAGTTTCAAGGGACATCCAGAGATTAAAGTGGTTTGATTATCTGCACAATGGACCAATTCCACGATTACATTCTGACCTACTAGGAAATACAGTTTTGCTTCTTTTCATCGTCTTTTAAATAAGTTTCCACTACTAGCCAGAGATTCCAGGTGATGCTTTGTACAGTCTGGAATTAAGGTGAAGTGGAAGCAAACCTGACAGTACACACAGCTAAGCAGTTACCATATTAAAATGCCAACCTTACAGGAATGATCTCTTAGCTTTAAAAGGAGTGCTGAAAACTGACATTTCGCTTAATTTTCTAGTTAACCAGCAAGGACAACAGCATTTTTGGTTACTGACAGCAGGCGGTTCAGAAATGCACAGAACACACGTGCTTATGTCTTCTGCTCAAAGAGATCATGATACTCTTGTTCTTCTAGTTCTCTGTTGTACTTCTCTATTTCCCTGTTGGCTTCTTCCAAGTAATCGTTCATGAATTGGTCCATTACTGATTTTGAAAAACTAAGGAAAAACACTTGTGCAAATAGCATTCGTTAGAAAAGAACATACAGGTTTGAAGAACGTGCCAGTTCAGGGACACTTAACGAAAGCAGAAATTCAATATATTACCTTCCGGGAGTCCCGCAGTCAGACCCAACCACAAATGTATTACTGGGGAATAAAAGAGTTGCACAATAGACATTTCCCAGTCACGAGGAAGAATATAAGAACAGCAAAACTACAGCAGGTTTGCAGATGTTTACAGCTAGTCTGGTTAAGTGGAAGTCTAAAAAACTCTGCCCCAAATGCAAATCATCCAGAAGTGGTTAACCAGTGCCTGTTTATTGCCAAACACCAAGATGGTGGTGGAGTGAAGGTCTAGTCAATACTGAAGCCCAAGTTTGCTGTTAGGCTATTTTCTGCCAGTATACCGTAACTAGGAGCTTACCCTGCAGACAGAAGTCTGCTTGTTTAAAGTTTTGAAGTTGTCCCATAGGGCACAGAAAATAACTGTTCTTATTCCAAAACAGAATCACAGAACCCACTTGGATTTTTGTAAAGTTTGTCAAAGTTGAAGTGAAAAGTAAACTGGGAATATAAAACCAAATTTGAAATTTCTGTAATAAAACAAAGACAAAAGCAATAGAAAGTTATGGAAACAAGAAAGAAGAACAGGAATACACTGGAACATTAGTATTACTCTGGCATTTCTTGCCAAAGACAAAAATATGATCAGGTTTAAATTAAAAAATAAAAATAATTTCTGGAAAGAAAGCCAGAGGACCCTACTTCAGCTGTAGTTCATGTTCTCCAACTGACAGCAAAGACAGAAAGGACAGCACATTTATGAAAGTTTACGTCACGATTTGGTAAGTCACACTGCTTGCTAAGCTGAAGTAGTTTTAAAATAAGGTTTTACTTGTTTACATGAGTTTAAAAAGGCACTACAAAAAAATGCACTTCCACGCCTAATTCTGAACACCTTGTTCATATTACTACACTGCATCCAAAAAGGTTTTTCTAATGCCAAGTTACAAGATGAGAGCAATCATTTAACATCAGCTTCACTGCAAAGATATGGGGCAGAATAGAAGGATACTGTAGTAAAACCTAAACCAACCCTGATTGTTTTTACTCCAGTGTGTGCACGCACATGCATGCACACAAAATTATATTCATTTTGAAGTTTTATCAGTCGTGACCAGGCATTAAGCAATATTAAGCGCTATTTGGTTTGAAAAATATTTCTTTGACAAGCTGTGGTTCATAAATTATCCTCTGCGTGAGCTCATGTACAGTTTTGGGATTGTTTTGTTGGTTCTGTTCTGCTTCTTAGATCATATCTCTGAAAAAGTGTTTTAATAGTAAGCTTTAAATGGCAAGCAGCCATGCACAGATTTAAGGAACAAAACTTTTCACTTCATAAAACTACCTGCAAACCAAACTGGTTCTTCACCATATCATCTGCTTTGACAGTCTACGTTTCAGATTTGCATAGCCTGTTGCCTATGTAAAACCTTCCTAAAAAAAAAAATCACCACATTTTAAAGGATACATGGATGGTAATCCATTTTGTCACCAAAAAAATTCACAAATTGAGTCCCGTTGTAAAAATAACCAGCTGGAAGTGGATCCAAGTGGCGTTTCACCTGCATTAAGAAAGAATATACCGTACGTTAAACATGTAAAACTGAAAGCTGCTTAGAGACAGTCCTAACAAACTAAAATAGATTAAAAAAAAAAAATCCTTCTGCTGAACTTAGCAGCCAGGGAGGAAGGTATGGCTTCTGGCTATAAAGGAGCGCTCTGAAAAGATGGTATAACAAATGGCATCCATATAGACTAGGGGAGTTAGGTACAGCAACACCAGTCATAGCCATGCCAAACTCTTAGGAACCCAACTCCAGAGATAGCACTTACAACCTAAAGGTAGTTGATGATGGCAGAATTAGGCATTTGGGATCCTAATTTGCAAGTGACAACCTGCACAGGACAGAGCAGGGAGAAAAGATGAGGAAAGACCATTACAGTAACCAAAAGCGTTCGCTTCTCCAACATCTTACACCTCCCTCTACTTTTCAGAGGTAACCTGACACCCTGAGATAACACCAAGATTTATATCTCAAATCCTGGACAGCCTCAGTTGCATTTCGAGTATATAAAGACAGTTAAGTGCTGCCATAATTTAGTGTTAATAATAATTTAGCACACTTGTTATGGCAAGTATGGGAGGTGCTCTATCATGTAAAAGGATATTTAAGAAAATCAGCCAGCAGTATTTGCTATTAATTTATTTTACTTACGTGAATGTTCTTTATTTCCTGAAGGGTTAGCATTCCTCTGGTTTTCAGGGCTTTCCTCTGAGGTTTCTGTATGAAGAATTAGACCCCAGTTATATACCTACTGAGTGACAATGTGATATCACAGTTTAGTTACATTAAGAAAAAAAACCCCCAAAACACAGAAAAGGTCTTTCTTGAAAACATGGGTAAAAGCAGTGAAATCTCTGATCACATGCTATTATGCTCAAGCCCAGAACAGAAGTACTCCTTTTAGAAGTATGTATTTTAAAAATTAATTTCTAGACAGAATTATTCAATTATATTAAGGCATTCACAACTATGTTCTGAAAACAAAAGTAAAAATTAAGTGATCTTACATAAGGTATCCTTAGAGATAACAAATCCAAAAGGACTTTAAATAATATAATTTTAATACAGTTCTAATGCAAAAAAGACCCCAACTGTCACATGAACAGAAAAACAACCTAGTTTTTAGTCTGAAAAGTTTTATAATTTATTTCATGCAGCATGCAGTAACTCTCAAAACTGTCTGAAGCCCTAAATTAGCCATGACTAGCGAGACTGTACAAAGACTATTTGTAGTCTTGAACTGCTCAAAGAGGAAGCACGTCACACACGAGATAGCATTCCAGTTCCAAGTTTTCATAAAATTCCAAAGTATTCCATAGTGTGCTTTCTTATATATCAAAAGCATTTGCCTACATATACTACTCATGTGATCTATAAGGAGCATGAGATACCATCACAGAAAATGTATACTCCCCTGAAGTAATACAACCTGCTTAAACAGGGGTGAGAACCTGAAGATCCTTAGGAACTGCTCCAACAATGGTCTGCAGGAAATTTTTTTCCCTTCCCACATAACTTTTTAGAGATACTATGCAAATCCTAAGCCACAAAGAAGTAATCATGAGTATTTTTAATTAACAAATGTTCCAAAATGGGCATCATGAAAGGGCACAGTCAGAACTATAGGCTCAGGTGCTCAGGTTCCAACTAGAGTGCTATAATTTACAATTTGTGTGGTTGAACAGTTTCTGTCCAAGTATATTTCTGAATCAAGCCTCAAGACTTGCTTCCTAAGACCTTGATGTGCAGCCTGGCAAAAGTAATACCTGCTGGTATTAATTGGTTACGTAGCAGCGAACCATCTTGTCCTGCACTCCTGGTCAGGTCGTGCCAGTCACTGTGTGAAGTTAGCAAGACACCACAACTGCAAAATGCACCTTCTAGGCTTCTTACAATGTGCATAGTCCCTGTTCCCTGCTCCAACTTCTATTGCATAGGTACATTAGCCATGCAGAAATACGTGAAGTCTTACATAGCTGCACACTTGACAAATTCAGCAAGACAGAAATGAAAAAAGCTACACCCTCCATTTCAGTGGATTACTTCCAAGGAGGTTTTATTTAGTGAATCAAAACAAGTTTTCAGCTTTGCAGTATTCAGATACTTCAAGAAGATTTATTTCATACTACGCTTTAGCTTTTGGCAATCGTGTCTCAGCTAAATCATCTTGTGTTTATTCTGGACATAATCCATTTGCTCAAGCGTTCAAGAGCAGATCAATCCATGAATAAGCTGTAGCAGATATTAAAACAATACACAAATTACAAAACGCATTTGCAAACTGTTAGTCCTCTGTCTGAAATACATTTATATCCTGGAATACTAATACCTTGGTAGAAGAGAAAGGAGATTTTTTAACAAAAAAAAAAAAAAGGTTAATCGAGACACTCGGATTCCTCCTTTTGTTGTTAAGAAATGCCAAATAGATCACACTGAACAGAAGTAAACATGCCCACAAACCTGTTTTGCAGTCTCTCTGAGCCAGTCTTTTATATCCTCTTCCTTAAGGGAGCAGCCAATGAACACAAGGAAGCACTCCTGTTGACTGCTGCAATCTCGGTTATCGCTTCTTGAATCAGGAGGAGTTGGCCCCTCCTGAACAGGCACAAGACTTAGTGAATTAGACGATGTGTTGTGACAAACTTCAATCACTTTATCAGAATCTGACAAGGAGAAGACAGAAGAAAAAAAAATAATAATAAAAGTCCTGATAATCATTAATCTAATTTAACATCAACACATTGGTGCAGACAGAATACAGTACGTAAAAAAGTTTTCAAATAAACATACACGCAGTGCAAACACAAGACAAAGCATAAGCAGTAATTTGCCCTTACCTGAAAATTTAACTTTGCCCATGATGTGATAAATGTTTCCGGAAAAAGGACTTGGCTTGAGCAATGACTTAATCGCTGTTTGAAATAGAAGACAAATAGATTATCTCACTTATTTTTCTTCTCCTTGGTGTAGCTTCTGGTCAGACCTATGCTACAGGTCCCTCTAATCCACATCCTAGTGCTTCAGGGGAAAAAGCTGCAGTGTCCCCCGGAGCCCCACTACATAACACTTCTAGATGTTTTCATTTCTTTGCTATGGGATAGGTGGGAAATAACATGTGTTTGGCATAATGAACGCTTACAGTGTGTGTGGAAAGTAAAATGGTGCTCCTTAACACTGTTTTGCTAAGGAAAGAAGGAAAGGCATGATTATATATCTACTCTAAAGCCTAACACAGAGTTGAGCCTATTTTCTAATAACTACAAAGGACCATTTGGCATGAAAAGTAGAAGCTAATGGTCACTTATAAACTGTATTTTTACACTACTCAATAAAATTAAACATTAAATAAAAAGCAAACATATGAAGATAAGTGTGTCAATCTCTAGAAACAAAAAATTAAATTAATTTTCATCTGAACAAAATCATAGGTCAATTTTCCAGAACAGACACTAAAGACAACAATTTACTGTACTTTAAGGAAGGAAAGCTGAATTTTCAATTAAACGTTTACTTCAGCAGTAATCAAATAACTGTGCTACGTCAGTGCCTTCCTTCCCCTCTATTGCTCAGTATTTCAAACTTGGATTTAAATCAAGTCAGTCAAAGTTAATTTGTACCTTTACATTTGGTCACAAATCGTGTTTTTTCTAGAGGACGATTAAACCATACACAGATCTGAACCATTGGAGGGAAGACAGACCCAGCTCCATATTTGCCTTCATACCTTAAGACAAAAACAAGCACACCCCTTCAACATACAGAAAACACACACGCTTGTGCTTTTCATCTAACAAACTTCTTAACAGGAATATTATTTCATCACAGGGAAGCCTTGCTCACAGGAAGAAAAATACTAAGTTTTCTTCTCTAAGACATCCATGAAAACATGATATTAACAGTATAAGGTTGTTCAAAGCTCTCAGGACTCCTTTTCATGCTCTTCCTGCGGCAATTTTTTTTTTCTTACGTGTTATCTACATATTATTCTTGCATAGTTTCATTAAATTAGCAGCTGTACAAAAGTTTTAAATACTTTTTCCCTGCTTCTTCTCTCTCCCTTTGGCTCCATACAATCCACAAGCCGCTCTGACATCACAAGCTTTGCAACAGTTTACTTTAGGAGCCTTACTTGCATCCAATTTAGAGCAAGAATTATGACTGGAAAGATATACATACATACAGGACTGGCAAGGTATGGTAAATAAATTGTGCTTCCAGCACTATAACCTAACTAGAAAATAGTCAGCCCGAAATTGTAACGGCTGACAGGTTTACGTTTTCTGCCAAGTAGGTGCAGCACAGATAACTGCAACAAGATGTGTAAAGAACACTCAACCATGAAAAAAAATAAAATGACTCGGTATTAAATGGAAAGCTTGGTACATGTATTATTGTGCCCTTAGCCTCTGCCAAGACTGTCAGTAAGGTTGCTGGGGTTTATGAATAATTGTTCTGCTAATAGCTAGACTGACATAGCAAGTTCATTCCAGTAAGGCTGAAGAGCTGTCAGAATGAAATTACTCTAGTCATTATTGACCTCACCCATCCCGATCCTTCCCAGCTTATTCCCAGCGGGTTCTTTTCTATTCTTCTGAAAAGCAACAGTAATCTTGGCCATCGATTTAAATGGTGTCCAGAAAGCATCCTTTTCCCCATAAAAGGACAGCAATTGTGTATCTACTAAGAATACTCATCAGCACTCTTTTAAAAATGATTTACAAAGCTATTGCCTGTTCCAAATGAGTAGTCTTGAAAAAAATATAAATTAAGTTAGCAAGACTTTTTAATCTTCAAGTTAATTAGAAAAATAGTTTTAATACTTCTCAGTCTAGATACTTGCCAGCCAGGATACATTAAATATCGAGCTCTCAACATCTGAGGATTTGAAAAACTGCCTTCCGAGAGAATTAATTCAATATCCTCATTCCTATAAAGAGATAAAAAAGAAGATTTTTAATTTTATGAATTCAATGAAACGGCCACTATCTGTATGCTACTTACATAAAAAGGAATGTGTTAGTCACAGTAAAATTAAGAGTCTTTTTCCCTCAGTATGACAGGAACAGTAACATAAGCCATACTCTGCAAGCAAAAACATACATATCCTAATCGCTGTATTTATATGACCATAAATGTAAAGGGAAGATACCTTTTGCATGAGAAGCAATTAAGAAAAATCTGCATCTCCTTCGTATAAGTTACTAGAGTAAAACAAGAGACTATAAGTTTCTACATGCATGTGTCCCATCTGCCAGAAGTGACAAACACTGGACACCGATTAACATTACCTAGTTACAACTCCATTTTCTGCCAAGATGAACGAAACAGCAGGATTTGCCGCTCGGATAAGGCTCTGCAGTTGCACAAGGAGTGGATGCTTCTGCTCTTTAGCATGACTTGTGAAAACCACATTACTCACTAGTCCTGTGTAAGGAAATCAGAGGGTAGTTTACAGAAGTCAGTTGTTTATTAGTCACTGTTGCATACCTAAGTGATATAACAGACATTCTCTTATTTTCCTTCCATCTCACTACACTGAAGTTACTAAGGACAAAAAAAATAACAACCAAAAAAACCCCACCACACAAGCAAGGAACATTTTATCTCTTGCAAGCTCAGCAAAAACCCAGAAGCCCATCTAAATTCACACATGAACACTGTGGAATAACCAAATGCAGAATTATCATTAACTATTTATTTTGCAACTGCATCTAGAGGGCAGCCAGCTCAGAAGCCGATTCTGTCACAACCCATAGACACTCGGGAATGATACCTCCTGAGAGAGACACAACCCTTTTCCGTCACTAGAATGACTCACGGGGAAAGAGGCAGGATGTTGTGATCTGTGGGTTCTTATGATTCAGTGAAAACAATCTTACAAAAAAAAAAATTAAAAACATGAGCCTACCGATACAGTGCCAGTCACTGAAGACGACGTGACTAAGGAGGAAGACCTGCTTGCCAAAACACAGCTATACCAGGTCAAGACATTTTTCTTTCAATTAGTCCGTGTAACAGAAGCAGTTTAGATTCCATGAATCAAAAGAATCAATTACTTAAAAGAATAAATTCATACGAGAATCAGTTTGAGAAGGACTAGTTCAACAAAAAGCAATGATGTTTAAAGCCTCTTGGCAGATTCAATGTGTAGAAAGATAGCCTAAACAGCTAAAAATCAGTACTTTGGACTGTGACAGTTGCGACTTCCAAAAACAAAAGAAGGGCTTGGTTTTGGTTTTTTCCCTCCTGTTTTTAAAGATAGACCCCCAAAATGCTATTCAGAGAGCAAGCATGAACCCACAAGGCATCAAAAAAGATAACCAAGAAAAACAATAGGATAACTATTTGTCCTGAGCCCCAATTCCCAAAAACACTCAGCTGTGTCACCAGAAAATCAATTCCTTTCTCAAACTTAACAGTACCCCTTCACTTTGCACCTAGTGCGACCAATTTCACTGAAGCAACGATTACTCTTCCTCAGCAAAAACTCGCCAAGATTTGAAAGTGACAACACAGTCTTCATGTTATACCTGCTGTCTTGCCAGGTGTAAGACAAGTTTCACATTAAATGAGAACCAACTGCTGCTACTGCAGATGCCTCTACAGGCAATCAGAAATAACATACCAGCGATCACAGCCGTCAAGCCTTGGGCACTGGAAGGGATCTCATTAAGAAAAAAATGCAAGATGACATATCACACTTATCATCCAACTAATTTCAGTGTTATAGGATCCACGCTTTACAATTATATCAAGAAAGCATTACATCAGAATGAATTTCAGCCCAGTTCCTCAAAGAGACTGACTCCCTGGGATGAAAATGTTGTCCAGAAGGAGTAAGGAATGCTATTTCTTTGCTCAAGATGTGCAGCTCATTTCAGAGACTTTCCTGTGACTACAAGGAAGACAAAACAATAAACTCTTGACTATCCATGAATGATCGAACCAGGATGCATCTCCCCTGCCCCCAATTCATCGCTATTTAAAGCGGAATACGTAATGAAGCTCACACCATCTACTCCGCTCTGGGGAGACCCCCCTGCAGGGCTGTGTCCAGCTCTGGAGCCCTCGGCACAGGAGAGACACGGACCTGCTGGAGCGGGGCCAGAGGAGGCCCCAGCAACGCTCCGAGGGCTGGAACAGCTCTGCTGGGAGGACGGGCTGGGAGAGCTGGGGGGGCTCAGCCTGGAGCAGAGAAGGCTCCGGGGAGACCTTCCTGCAGCTGCCAGGGCTGAGGGGGGCTGGGGAGAGAGATGGGGACAGGCTTTTTAGCAGGGCCTGTTGTGATATGACAAAGGGTGATGGTTTTAAACTGAAAGATGGGAGATTCAGACTAGGTATAAGGAAAACATTTTTCCCAGTGAGGGTGGTTGAAACCCTGGCCCAGGTTGCCCAGAGAGGTGGTAGATGCCCCATCCCCGGAAACATCCCAGGTCAGGTTGGACGGGGCTTGGAGCAACCTGATGCAGTTGAAGATGTCCCTGCTCATTGTGGGGAGGTTGGACTAGATGGCCTTCAGAGGTCCCTTCCAACCCAAACTATTCTATGATTCTACAATCCGCTGCCTACAGTTATTCCTGATCTTTACAGAAGTCTTTAAAGTACACTAATCCTTCCAGAGGATTCTTTACACAGACATTTCTATACCAACTGTTTCTGGGCTACTTACATTATACCATATGCTCCCAGTCACTGTTACTTGCATCACTGACCCTTTCAAGCTAGGATTTTAATAAAATCCCAAGCAAATTTTCATCATTAGTATCTCTCTTTTTTTAATCTGCCACAGAAGTTTCCATTCCAATTTCAGAAATGTCTAAGTTTTCTCCTATACACAGTTGTACTTTAGAGAGATGGGGGGAGAACAGCAAGCACGCTTCGAAATTTAAATCACATGCATGCTTGAAATCAGTATGTAGATCACGCAATTAAGATGAGAAGAATGAATAAGCTAATCAACAGCCACCACATTGTGGGTGTGCTATGCGCAGTGGTTTGGGTTTTTTCCTTCATATCCCCAAACTTGATACTGATTTAAAAGTCAAGTTTAATTAAAAACATAGTTATACTTTCTGTGAAGTTGGCACAGAACAACAAAAAGGCTGTGTAACAAATGCTGTGAAGCATACACTACAGTTAGAAGCACTATGACTTGGAGAGAACAGGTAATTGTCAAGGACTAAGCTGGCAAAGCTTAAAGTGAAGAAAAAGATGCAAGAAATAAAATACCTAGCAACTCAGAAACCTATGCACCTTGTCTCATGCTCCTCACCCATACTCTTTCTCCATCAATCTCCACTTCAGTTGCTTGTCTAAGGGGAACAGCTTTCAGGCACTAGCTGTCATTCCTGCTTGTAAACTCCCACGCAACCTTGGAAGTAAGAGAAGACTGCTCAGAGCCTGGGGAACCCGCGAGCGTTGGCTCTGCACACACCTATGCATGTATCTTGTAGGTGCCAGTACCCCACAAAAATTGGCCCTGGGTTAACAGACAACAGTCCATGATACTGAACTGCCCGACAGGTAGTGTAATCCAGGAGAAAAATAGCTTTTTGAGAACTGGAAGATGCCTACATAGCTTTAGTAACAAATAATTTTGACCTTTTCTATTTAAATTGTCACTGCCATCTCTGTTTCTACTGCATTTTGAAGACCACCCAGTTTTATTTAATTCCTTATTTATACATTCATCTAAAGTGAAAAATCTTTGCAGGCTGGGGAATAGCATGCTTCATAGAAGCAGTAAAGAAACAGGAGGGATAGATTAAAAATACGTATGCTTTACAAAAATAATGGATCCTCTTTGCTCCCAAATGTACAATGGGCATATTTAACAATGGTGATGTCTTAATCTGTACAGCAACTTCATATGTAACACAAGATATGCCAGTGTGCCCTTAGACTCTAAAGTGTCATCTTACAGCAAGAAATAAAAAAAAAATAGGGCATATTTGGAAGGAGTGAGACAAAAGGAAATTACAGCACACAGATGGTGGTAAGCTTTTTTTGTTTTTGTTTTTTTAAAGTTTAAACAAGCATGCAAGGGAGAGACAAAACAAAACTGCCAACATTGGTCACTCTGCTCAAGTCTATCAGTTCTCCCTGATCTTCATCTGTTTCTGTTAGTCTTATAGCCTTCCAGGCAGAAAGTGTCATATCATATTGTCAAATGATGTCATGTTGATCGTATGCATAGGTACCCTTCCAGAAAGCCACACAATAGAAGGGACCTGGAAAGCAGCAGCAAAAGGCTAACCCTACTCACTCCCAAAATTTGCAAGTTATGTGGACAAGGTAATCACTCAAAAGCCTAATAATTCCTACTTGCCTATACCCATACTTGTCTTATACCTGCATTGCAAGAAAAAAAAAAGGTCTCAAAGTATTGCTGTTGTTGCACCAGAAGCAAATTCTCAATTATACAGAAGTAAATTCTCTACTATACATGTGATAAACTTTCCAGACAAGTGCAGAATTGTAAGTGTACCACATCTCAGTTCAAAGAATACTTTTCCTCCTAAAACTTTTTACACAAAAAATGCCCTTATTAATGGGAAACAATTTGTTTTAGATGAATAGACCTCCAGGCTATCTAATGTCACATTTTTCCATCGGAAAACTAGATGACAAAACCTTGCAACATGCGGAAGTAATTCACTGCCAGAAGAACATTCTTCTAACCTCTGGTGTTTTTCCTTTTTTTCAGTGTTTGGACCATAGGAAAATTAGCTATACTGATTCTAAGCATTTTCTAGTTCCTCCTTGAACAATGACAAATTCTCACCCCATCAGGTCTGTACAACTGCACTTAAAAAAAAAAAAGAAGATACGTCTGAGTATTTTTTTTTTTAATTCTGTCATAAAACAAAAAGGCATGCTTGCACTCAGTAGTTACTGATACTTTCTTATATTATTATTTCTTAATATTCTCCTGCTCTCTTCAATTTCACCCATGGCTATACCCATGGTAGTTATATATTTGGGCAGTTCCCCAATTTTTACCACCAATATTTTTCTCCAAATAAGAATAAAATACTGATTTATATTACAGCACCTACATTATTTTCCAGCTTGCTGACGACTTCATTCTTTTGCACTCCCTTCACACATGAATAGGAGGTGGCATAATTCTGGCAGCAAAACAGAGCAGTACAAGAGTCTAAACAGCCACAAGAAAAGTGCAGCATCCTACTCTGACAACTGCATTTAAATGCAAACACAAAAATTACAGTTCTGCACTTCACTTGAAGACATGAGTTCAGAAAGTCATGCTGCAGTAACTGTGGTCTGACAGCGACTTAAAAAAAAATCTCAACTGCCACTGGTCTATCCAATTTCAGTCTGAGCTTATAGTCTGCCTAAAATATAGATTATCTGACTGGATAGAGATCTGTTCTTATATATATATATAACACACCACATGTGCTGGTCTTAATGTTGTGAATCGGCTACATAACTGTTAAAAACAACTGTAAAGGTGCTAGAGTCAAACTTGCTTCTGCTCTTGAAACCTGAAGAACCTATTTGATGATAGGTCAGGAAAGATGTTATCCCACTTAGGCCAACAGCTGCTCTAAGTTCCAAGTCTGACAAGGAAGATGATGCAGTCAATGATTAATTTCAGAGTCAGGGTATAAAACTAAATATATGGGTAAGAAACAGTTCTTCTCCAAGTGAGATTTTTTTTTGTCTGCTGCAGTGTCGAAGGAACCCTGCAAGGATCCAATCCATTTTGTTGTTACAACAGTTTAAGATAAGCAGTTTAATTCATGGTCTTAGGAAACCCATCCTCCAGCTGAGGACAACCAGAATGCATCATGCTCCAGAGTCTTAAGTCTCCTCCAGGTGCCTACAGTGCTTAATAACGTAGGCAGATTGTCTGTTCTGCACAGATGGTTCTTACCTCCAAGAGTTTTTCATGATCCTTTGACTGGATACATTTACAGTGTATTTATTTGGCCATATGTCTCAGCTACTTGTTCTATATAGCTCAAAGTCAAGAAAAGTGACACATACCTTGTGAACACTGGTCCAAGAACTTGGGAAAAAGAAGCCTAAAAAAAAATCCCAGAAGTTTGTATATCAAGAACAGATATTATAATTTAAGAAAACCATTTACATTCAACAGCTAGAGTCTTACTATCCAACCCATTTTCATGTTTCCTTTCCTCAATCCATGTAACTGGAACATCCCTACAGGTTGTGTCTTTCAGTTCTCCCCCAAAAATTAGTTTTGTAGATGGTTTTAATTCTTTAATTGATTTAAGAGCTAATTCTCACTATGTAATCTATTCTGTGTTCAAGGAAACCATAACAGCTCCAATACTACTTTAATTCCTATTTAAACAATAGGAATTTTAAGCATGCCCTAAAGAATTGCACCTTCCAAACCTGGTGGGAACCCTTCATGGAAGGGCTGTATGTACGTAATGATTTCTGTACATATCGTACTGATTCCTGGCATTGTGTCAGACAAGCAACAATTATTTTTATGAGCTTTATCATGCACAGAAAAGCTCCAGAGATAGTACTTTATCTGTTCCCCTTCAACTACCTCCCCCCTGCCCTGGCTTGTTATTCAACAGAGAGAAGAGCTTCACCCTAGGCTCGTGAGAGATCTAGATCTCTGCAGTAATGAACTTTCTGAGACAAGAAGTGGTTTTGATTTTCTTGACTGCAAAAGTTTCAACTCAGACATTAAAATCACTCTTCTCGATTCTCACAGGGAGATCACCAAAGCTTCCCAACTGAAAGACTGGTCTTTGACAGTACATGGCTACTTGGTAAGTTCTTATCAGAAGAGGCTACTTCGTAAGTTCTTATCAGAAGAAACTTCAAAGCGAGACACAAATAGTCTACAGCATAGGCTAAGCCTCTTCCTTCAATTGCTTCTGCACTTCAGGAGACAAACAATGTTAGTCAAAGGACTGCAGGCTACTGCTGCTATAAATACTACTCGGTACCATGACCAGTAACACGTTAGTAAGTTAAAAAACAGAACAAAACAAAAACCCCAAAACTAGGAACGGAACTTGTTCTTTCCGTAATATTTTCCATTATAGGAAAGACAAGCTGAAAAGGCACTCCAGCATCAATTCAACAATATTTTATGTAGTCTTTATTATTTATTTACAACCTTTGTCACAGAGACAAAAAGATGCAGTAAGGTAATGTCTATTTATTGACTAGTGCAAAACACAAGAAGCGTATTGGTTAGTGTTTTAAAAAGAGCTAGGAAGTTTAAGGAATGCGTTTTTATAAAATGATTGGGCAGTTCACCTCTAAGCTGTGATGCACAGAGTTTTTTCACAAATAGTAGCAACGCTAAGAAATCTAAAAATTGTAACCCTTTTAACTTACTTTTATGAAACCAGCTGCAAGGTATAATTGCAAAATTTAAGTATCATAATTTTACAGACATGTCTATGAAATTAGTTCCATGGTTGCTGAAGTGCAGAGCACATACACATACAATGAAACAGCAGCCATAGCACACTATCTTAAAATGTCAGCGACTTGGCTGTGCTACTGTTTCCTCCCCACCCTGCCTCTGCAGTAACCCAGGATATCAGATTTTAATACTTGCAATGCTTTTGCTTCCGTGCTTTGTCATTCTCTTCAACAAAATTTGGGACTGCTTCCCATAAGTTCCATATTTTAAATCTGCAAAGTCTTCATGTAATATCCAAAAATAGTGACACAATCAATAACCCAAACTAAGATGCACGTCTCAATTTTTAATCACACTCACAAAAGATTGTAAGAAAAAGAATGATTTAAAAAGCACACACGACAGGACAGTTGACTGTCCAGATTTTACAAAGTCCTTAGCCAGAGTATATGTATTTAAGCATTATGCTAACTACAATGTTTGTTTATTCTTCCATAAGCTAAAGTTTCGTTAATATTATATATAATTATATACCTAGTGGAAACCAAGTGTCATCCTTACAAACCACACAGCACTTCAAAGTTCATCCCAGACGATTACCTAGTAGTTTTATGAGATTTAAGACAGTTCAATGGCATTTACCATCACATCTCTCTAATTATTATAAAAGTGATCTCAAACTCACATATCTATTTTCAAACTAGTAGTTAGTTTGAAAATAAGCAGTAAATAATGTTTATATTTAATAGTATACAGTATTATTATATATAAATATGAAGTATTGCATAATAATATAAAACAATACAATATAAAATAGTAATAGCAAAAATATTTTAAAGTATACCTATGTTCCATATAGCAACTCAGCGGCTCTACACAAGTATTAACTGCTCCAATGATGAAAGAAGACTTCACATCTGGGTCAGGATGAGTTTGCAGAGCCTGTACAACATCAATAACATCAGTATATCTGTAAGAAAACAAAACGAAATATGGTTTCAGTGTAATGGAACGACACATTACAACATCAAGTAAGAAATCAATTGTGTGCAAGAAGGTTAGATTTCTAAAAAAGCCTACTGAAGGAGTTATAAAGCAGTTCAAAACTTGGCAAATCCAAACAAGTGATGCAGACGGCACGCAACATTAGAAATAAATGATTGACAACTTGGGAGAAAAGCAGTTTAAACTTTGCGCTGAACAACTGAACAGTCCAGCCTCCCAGAAGCACAAAAGGCACAATGTAAATACAAGCACGTTATGCCTACTGCAAAGCGTGTTACGTACAGTTCAAGTAAAAAAAGATATTAAAAAGCAAACCCCCTCCCTTCTCAAACATTCAAATTTAAATGTGTTTCTACAATTAACGCATCCATTATTTATCAGTACTCCAGACACTGCTGTATTTTACTTCTGTATGATAGCAAAGTTTAGGCGAGTCTGAGGTTTTATTCCAGATGTTTGTATCTCAGCCAGATACAACCTTCTCTGAAAACTGTACTGTCAGTTATTGGATTACTTAGAGAACTCCAACTACTTTAAAACTGTTTATACCAACACTCAACTACTCAGAAAAGAATGGAAAACCTGTAACTAACCATCCCTGAAGCCAATACTGCTATCAGGATGTCAGTTACTTTGTACATCACTGGACTTTATCCCACTCCTACTAACTTTAAGGGGGAAAAAAAAAATATCTCACTCTAACATGGGAAAAAAACATGCTTTTCTGCATTATCAGAATGGACAATAATTGACATTGTTGTAAGTGGACTTATAATGGACAATGTTATAAGCTCCATATATATGCCCTTAGTGAAAAAGATGAACACTGGGTAGCCTGAGAACCAACACCATTCCTGCCAGATTACGGTCGTACTTCCCTCAAACTCGTTTACGTTACCTGTTAATGACTCAGAAACAAGAGTGGGCAAACGTGGAGACACTACCAGCTCAAGTGCTACACGTGAGATGGAACCGTCAAACAGGGATGGCTTAGAGTCTTCACTTTTATACCACAAAACCCCCTGGCATTCATCCAAAACACGTTCATCAGTCTTACTTCACTTTCTCCTGCTGTATCAAGTGAATAGCATATTTTTGACAGCTTGCTTTCTGCTAGTAGTTTAAGAGGTCATAATCCTTACAAAGCTGTTCCTTCTGAAGTACAGAGACTCAAAACATACCATGTAAGAAGTGCTGTGCAAAAATTGCACAGAGATTTATTTGGATAACAACTCGCACACCTGCCTCTCTTCGTATCTTTTATCAACTGGAAATTTGAAAGTTTGCGTCACTTTTCACAGAATCACTAAGGTTGGAAAGGACCTTCAAGATCATCAAGTCCAACGATTAATCCAGCGCCACCGTGTCCCCTAAACCATGTCTTGAAGTGCAGTTAATAGCGCCAAAGAAGCAAAGCAAGGACTACCAAAAATGCAAAGACAAAGCAAGCGTCTAGGCACACAAAGACGCTAAACACTTGGAAAAAAGCAAAGATTGATTCTTATGCTTACTGTAGCACACTCATTCTCTGTTTAAAAAATTCAGAGTCACGGTAGCTTAGGATTTTAAGTTTCTATTTGGAGGAAAAAGTATTGCAAACTGAATGGATCATTTAATACTGGAAAGTATGAATTCATTTGTTAAAGATTCTCTAGCACTCATTGATCTTTTAGAAGTTTAAAGGTACTGTAAGCACTTGAGAGAGATAATTACAGTCTTTATGTCACACCATATTACACTTCCTAAAATTAATTTCTATTCTGAAGCACCTGAAATTAAAATTTGCCAAAATGCGCTCAGTCACCTAATGCCTTTAAGACAATAGATCTTCCTCTGAAAGAAATAGGGAGGTGTTCCACCCCCACTTTTCATCAAAACAATTTCAAAATTTTACCAAACTTGCAGAGAAAATTATACGTGAAAGGCATGGCGAGAACTCTGCTAACATGCTTTTCTGCATTCTGTAAAAAGTTGTGCATTTATCCCATGGTTTTTTTTGTTTTGGTATCAGCAAAATACAGGTCTGTTGGGAAAAAGTAGCACCAATTCACTTGTGTACTAACAGGGACTACAACACACAGCACTCCCTCTAAATATTAAGCTAACGCTATAGCAGGTAATATTCAGTAACATTCAGCTGCAGCTCTGGAGTGCAACTTACAGCACAATCTCAAGCTGTCTCTTCTCTATTGCCCCCATCTAGATCTATGATTTTCAAGACAGACAACCAGTACTCTTATTTTGCCACTGGAAATGCAAGCCTGAAGGAAATAGGAGAATATGTGCATGAAGAAGTCCCATCAGCCTTTGAAGGATGAGTGCCCCTCTATTGAGGGCCTCCAAGGGAGGTGGCGGGGGGAACCAAACTAATCCCAACACAAAACCAAACAGCTGCACCAATAAATAAAGTGTCACTTAACAACAGTCTAAGACGCAGCTGGAAAGGGCAAGAAAACTTTGTTTGAGAAGCCAAAAATCACAGTCAATGTCTTAAATAGGGAAGATGAGCCAAATGCAGTCCATCCTTCCTTTTGATTAAGGAAGGCTTTGGACACCATTGTTTCAATGGAGTAACAAGCAATAAAAGTAACAGGTTGAAGAAAAGCTGAGTCTGGTACATACATAAACCAGAATTAACACTTGAGCACAGAAATATGACTGATTACCCATCCCAAAGTGATGGGAAAGTTTAAAAATGCCTTGGAAATAGGAAGCGAACAGAAAATCTCTTATTCTATGCAACAGTTCAAACTGTTTCAAACATTTACCCTTGCAAGACCACTAAGAGACGCTTGTTCTTTTTAGCATAAGTGGACAGACGGACGCTGTGGTTTTGCTGAGCCTCCAGGACACTGGAGAGGTAACGCTGGAAATGGGCTGCACTGAAACATTCCGGACTATCCATAGTCTGCCGATAAACTATCCACCTAAACGACAGAAAACAAGGACAGAAGTTAGTATTCTATGACATATTTCTGTTTTCTTTTTATTTTGAACCAATGACAAAAGAATAAATTTGACAAGCCTTAAGATTCCACATCTCTCATACCACATGGGAAAGAGGAATTTACTTGGCTTTCTATCATCTCCAGCATAAGCACATTCTTAACATTACTGCCAAAAGGTTTTGTGGTTTTTTGTTTTGTTTTTTAATGAAACAATGTTCACCAGCTTCTTCAAAGCAGCACATCATGGGAGTAGTTTTGATCTTTGTTAGTGATGCAGTAAACAAAAATTGTATGAAACCAATTCAAAGACTCTGGGCATGAAAATATTTCACTGCAAAAATTAAAAGTAACTATGACATTTGCAGGAAAACGTGATGAAATGTTTTACTACCGAACATTCAGAACTCACCTTACATGTCTGCCCTAAAAACAGTCACAAAACTGTTCTGAATCAACTTGCTAATATCAAGAAACCAAGTCAAAAGTAATACAAAAATAGTCCAGAACATTACTAAGATTAAATGCTAAGGTGTTTGTGCTGTAAGATTTAAAAGGATACTAATTCCTTTTTCTTTATTTTCCAGAAGCTAAATGAACACACAGAATGGTAAATTCCTACCGTAGATTTATCTTATTGCCATACAACAGAAGTCCTGAATATATCTCCTGCTATTGCAGAACAGAAACCAGGTCAGATTAAAAACAATGCTGTAGCAAGGACTGTTAGTACAGTCTTCTCCCCCAGAAAAATGCATTTTCAACTCACTATCACAAGTCAATAAATGGAAGCTCTTCACCCATTTCCTCCAAGTTCTGACAAGAAGACTTCCATATTTGCTTAAGGCAGGATTCATTTGGCCCTTCTAAGATTATTCTTAACTGTTTGTAGAAGCAGTGATAGTTCCAGACACGCATCATAGATCTACAGTGATACCTGTGGTATTCTTCACACGGAATAGCAAAGAAATCTCCTGTGATAGTTTTCTTGTCTCAGTATCTAAAATCCAAGGACAAATCTACCTGGCATAACACAGTTAAATGAGATACTTGAAGTAACATAAATTAAATAATATACCCAACAGTCTGCTGTGCAGAACTACTTCAAGTTCCTCATAATATTTACTGAATTTATTCTTATAAACACATCTTATAACATGTATGTTTACTAAAAAAAAAAAAAAAAAA
>NW_010513179.1:23709-25134 GCF_000687285.1 Phaethon lepturus
CCTGCTGAGCAGCTCTCTCGTGATTAGTATGACCACTGCTTTGGAGTGTAAAACCAGAACTATACGAACCTTCCATGTTCCTTGTTAAAAGTTACAAGAAAAGCACACAGATCACTGCAGCGACATCCTGGAAGACCAGTTATAATGGTGATGACCACCTAAAACACGGGGAACAGATAAGAAATGGGGCAACTTGAAGACTAGAAATGAGCTACAACAATTGCACACACATAAGGCTCGCTATCTTGGTAAAATCTTAGGTCTAAACACCAAATTAAGTGACACTAACCACAGAAACAGTAAGGTAGTGTAGACCTTTAATTATGTTTAGGCAATTACTCAGATATGCATCATTTTAGAAAGATGTGTTTTCTCTTGGTTTTCATACCCTAAATACAGTGAAAGGACAATTAACGAATACAGCAGTGTTATCAAAACCTTTACATTAAAATCTAGTCTGCAGTGTAAGTATTAATGCAGATGTCAGACAAAACACTGCAAGAGACACCAAACAGGTTATGCTTCCTATGATCAAAAGGGTACATTCAAATACATAGAACCCTATCTGAGTAAAATGGTTCAAAAAGTGATGCTGTGTGTCAAACAGCCTTGTCAAACACAAAGAGCAGCTCTAGGTTTCTGATATTGAACTGCGCATGCTGTACACAAAACCTGCAAAGCTGCGTTTTGAGTAGGATTGGCAAAAGGCTGCACAATAACAGCTCTAAAATACCAACAGCTTCTTCGCATAAAGCACCTCTGTTTCCATTATGTGTATTTCTTGTGGTATTTAGAGATGGATCAGAGGAAAGAAAGACTGAAAGGAAGTCAGAGCGTATCTCCAAAGTGTGTGTGTGTGTATATACATGTATTTTTATAGATGTGTGTGTTTCTATGCTGTATACTGCAGTGTGCTACACAAGTAAGCAAATGAGCTCTGGAGGAAACACGACTGAAGTAACTCTGCTCTGTGCTGAATCTGACTTAAGAAATTAAATCACACTGGTAACAAGCTATCACACTGCATATCATCCTGCTACTAACAGACAAATTATCTCTTCCAGTTTCTAACTACATGATAGTTGAAGATAGCCATCTGCAGAATATTTGTATCCATTCCTCAAAATCACTTTTGGATGCCCACAAAAAATGAGTGTTCATGATAACAGATACAGAGAAATTAACTCAGAAAAATCAGAGGTACTAAGTTCAAGTGAAATTACAGAATTTGGTATGAGTGTTATTGAAATATTTTGAAATATTTTTATTTTTTCAAATACACAAAGACACCTAATCAGATTTTAAAACATTAATAAGGGTTTATTAATTAATACTTTATTTAAGTATCAGTATGGTCTCTGAACTAGACCCCAGGAAATAAGGCTGCCACCATATTGCAATATGCAGGAGAAAGACCATATTCCT
>NW_010513179.1:25176-35498 GCF_000687285.1 Phaethon lepturus
TTCCTGCTGCTTTGACTTTCTTGCTTACAGCGGATTTCAAATGTTGGAAAGCTACAATGAAATATTTTCTCTGAAAATGTTATTTAAAGCACTCCTTAAGTTTGACAATTGTTATTGCCCCTATAGAGAACTGAGTGTTCTACAGATAATATCAGCAAATGTTAAATATCATGTGCTACCTCTATGCTATTTAAAGGACTTTTATGTTCCAGAGAACAATTCAGTTAAATTATTCAGCAATTCATAAAAACAAGCTACTGCTTTAGGGCTAACTCTCTCTGGACATTAGAGAAAACTGTTCACTTGAAGATCTATGCCTCATTTTCTGCCTCTATTGTGTCAGGCTGAAGGGCCATTAGCAATTCCAAAAGACTGTTTAAATGAAAAAAAAATTAAGTCATGTAGTCAGAAAAACAGGGCAGAGCAATTTATTCTAAGAAACAGACTTGAAGCAAGTTCAGTGTGAACTGGTGGTATTGGAGAAGAAGGCAGAGAGCACAGTTAAACATACATCAGTACTTTACTGCATTGTCTGCAACACAAAGACAGACAGAATATTTGCTAAACAGTCTATACTAAGGATAGGAAGTATTGTGGGGTTGCTTCCTTACCTTATCACTTTCTGCTTCGCTATCAGGAACGATTTCTGACTGTTGCAATAAAATAGGAAGATGTGCCCTCATCACTGGCTCGTGACTGACGCTGCTGACCGTAAAATGTTGCACAAACCTTTCAAAAATAAAAGTTTTATTTTTTTACAATCAAGACCAAAAGATTTCATTCATATAAATAGTTGGGAAACTACTAAAATAAGACTGTTAAAAGGTCAAACAGAGGCCTCCTAGAGAGAAAATAATTAATCTCAGAATAAAAATATCTAGTGTGAAGACAGAGTTATTAAATAAGCAATTTTTAGATGAGTATTATATACACCAAAATATTTTTGCATTATTTCTGACAAAACTGATCCCTTGGAAACAAAAATAATTTCTCACCTCTCTAATTCTGGAAGGGCAGCAGATATTTTCAGCTCCCTGCATCTTTCCCCAGAAGGAAAAGACAACGCATTAAACAGCTTCTGAACATTGGCATGCCTAAAAGGAGCAAATTAATCAATTGGTTAGTTGAAAAAGAAACCTAGAAATTTACATTATTTAAACCAGACTGCTACACAGTAACTAGTACAAAAAAGTGAACATTGCACTAAGAATGCAGCAAATCCTTTTTGAACGGTTATCAAAAATGTTCAATAAGTGACATTTTTCTGACTGTAGGACACAGTTAATGTATAATTACACTGGAATAAGTGCCGTGAACTTACAGTCTCTTTTGTTCCACAGACAGGAATTCTTCCTGGACAACCTTTAAAGATAATCCTGAGTTTGCCTGGTTTTTCCACAAAGAGAAAACCTGGAACAAACCAGACCTCTGCATAAGCATCATAATTTTGCAAAATTTGTTTTTAATTTGTTTAGGAATTGTTTTTGTTAACCTAAAAAAATACATGCATTTTAGCTAGCCATTAAATATTTCACAACACTGGTTTTGCTGCAAGAATTCAAAATATGGAAGAAATCGCCACAGATCAGATTTTGTAAGCTTCGCTTTGGCTACACTGGAACTGCTTTAAGAAATAACATTACTGAAATGGTCTAGTTTTCCCCCACCTTCACACCTTCATAGCTAGGCAAAAAATTTACCCACCAATGTAACAGTAATAGTCACGTGTATCTTTTAGTTAAAGCATATGCTAACTATTTATAGTCCAAACTGCAGTACAGCAGGAACTGAATTAATATTAAGTCTCCTTTAAGTAGTATTGTAATTTTCATGAGCTAAGATTACAGCAATCATTTCTAGAAATTTAAGAAAAACTCTGTTCCTTCGCAAAAGAAAAGGGAGCCCTTCGTTTCTCTAGGGAACAGCGTTCTGGCTCACATCCTATTGCCCTAGCCAAGTCACATTAATATGAATGGCACTATGAACCTAGAAATCAGATTCAGATGAATCACAGAGTCATTTAAGTGTTCGGTATTTCCCTTCTTTTAATAAGTAAAGGCAACAGCCATTGTCATTTTTCACAATAATTTGCTGCAAGACAAAACAACTCGGGGGGGGAAGACTGCTTTCCATTAACAAATCGGCATCCTAAACACAAGGGTACGGAGATAAAAAACATCAAAATAAAATAAACTTTTGATATTAACAAAGACAATATTGCTTGTGAAGAAGGATCCAGGCAACCAACCACTTCAAAACACATACAAGAGACTAAGGAAAATGCCTACAAGGAATGGAAAGAAGAACTGGTCAACAGAAAATGGTATTCTGTAGAAGGCAAAAGGGCTAGGGATAAAGTGAAAACACAGGTCAGACTGAGACAGAACTCAAAGGAAATAAATCGGTCCTTTTTGTATAACTTAATGAACATTTTAAATAAGTGCTGCTATGGCATTAGAGAAGGTGAAGAAAACCAGAGAAGTAATACATCCCAAAGCCAAAGCAAATCTGCCTGCTCCCAATTAGAGTGAGGACGTGAAAGGTACTGTCCTGTCTTCGCAGGATGTGCAAACCAGATTCCAGTTCTGTGTGCTCAAAATCTTGCCAACATCTCAGTTACATGGAATTTAATAGACCTGGAGGAACAGGTAATTCCCTGTTCCCTGTTTCAAGGAGGCCTGGAATAATTAAAGCCTAGGTCTTGTAAGCGAGGAATCATGCCATATGATCGGAGAAGCATAAAATTAGCGCCTACATTTTAGTGAATCTTTGTAACTACAGGTCTGTAGAATGACTACTCTCTCTGTGACTCCGATGGCATGCAGACTTTTAGAAAAAAATTTGGAGGAAATCAATAAATACCGGAAGGTAAATACTAACAAAACACAATAACATGTTTCCATGGCTTACATACACAGGTACAGTTGATCTTATGAATAGTTTTCATTCATGAGATAACATTTTCAAGAGAAAAGACATGTTTCATCTCCTTGAACTTGAGCAAAGTAACTGGTATGGTGCCAGATGAGAAACTGTTGAACTGCAGAAACTGAAAGTCAGTACAGAACTGTTTGGCAAAAAGCTAACTCAAAGGAGGACAGGTCTAAATAGCACTGTAAAAAGCAGAAGGCTGGAGACATGCACCAGCAGAGTTGCTTAGGGAATGCCCCATGACACCCTTTGCAATGAATTTGGCACAGACTGAAGTGAATTGGCAGCATTTTGGGGAACTATGTTGAGAGGACAGTCTACACAGCCTTGAGATGCTTCAAAGAAAAACAGATTAACTGTAAGAACTGAAGAAACAGAAAGAAAAATAGGAGGAAAGCAAGTATGACTACAGTCAGCTGGTGTATTAGTGGGTAGCAAAAGAGAAAGGACCTGAAGGAGTTTCTCAAAAAATGAGCACAATCTATTAATTCAAGGCAGCAGTGAAAAGTAAAGGCAAACCAAGGGTATCTCTGAATGTTTTCAGAAGAGAGAACTTATTTGTTTGTTTCTTGTACAAGAAACAATCTCAGATACTACACATAGTCTGGAAATCTACAGACAATAAACAGATCAAAAGAAAAGTATTACAAGGATCAGAGAAAAAGAGAACTTTTTATAAGCATAAAATAAAACCAGATCCTTTTTAATCTATGAGGCTAAATAAGCCAGAAAGAATAGTTCTGAAAATTCTGAATACCTCAAGGATGGCCACTGGTAGAGCAAAAGAAAAAAAAAAACCAGACTAAAAAGTAGACCTAAAAAAACGGGCTGAAAATTCAAAAGCAAATAAAATATTCCCAATCACTCTCATAGAGGAACAGTGGGAGGAATCTAAACGCTTAAGATAAAAGGTGGAGGAATTTTATGGTAACATTAATAATACCAGTGGGGACTACTCACTGAGCTAGGTGGTCTTTTCCAGTCCAGCGTTATGATCGCATACTAAACCCCTTGTGAAGTCCTAAAATCTCCAAGCTCATTTCCTCAAAAGTGCTATTGTTATAAAGTTTTGTTTATTAAAAGCCTCTGCATTACAATGCATGAAGCCAATCTACTTAGAGAATAATACAATACCATATGGGATACTTAAAGACTTTAACAAAACTTCCCTAAGGATCACGATCCAAATGTGTCTAACCACAAAAAAACACAATAGAACCTCTGCCACTACATACAATTGCTGTAGCCAATTATACAGCAGTGCTACATTCAAAATGCAACTACTAGAAAACAAGCTTTTAGAGCACTCACTGGCTTCAGAAGACAAAATGAAAGCACATGGTGAGCATTAAACTTCACAAGCAACACAATCACTAGAAATGCATACATAAGTTACAGTTCCTCACACATGCAAGGTCCTAAGATCAGGAGCAATCATGCGCATGGGCACGACTAGGAAGACCTACATGGCAGGGCAGTCTGTGACAGTCTCAAGCCTGCAAGGTAGATGCCATAAGGTCACACAGAGAAGCAGAGTCTCTGGTTGGAAGAGAGCCTCTGGAGGTCTCCAGACCCACCTCCTGCTCAAAGTAGGAACTATTGCTGGCAGTACAGGTCAGCTCAGCCATCATCTTGTGCAGCCAAGTTTTCAAAATCTCCAACGGTGGAGATCCACTGGTTTGGGTGACCTGTTCCAGTCACTGCACCAGCCTCCTACTAACATTCAGTCTGAATCTTCAAAGTTGCAACCCACGGTTACCGCCCCTTGATATGTTATCTGCCACTACTGAAAAAGCTATCTGTAACAGTCCTTCCTACTGCAACACCCCGATTTTATAAAAAGGATAAGGAGCCTCAAAATCACATCGGCCATCTCTCTCAAGACCCTCCGTGAATCCCATCCAGCTTCACAGAGGTTTTCAATGTTTTTCCTAACTTGTTGCTCCCTCAGCATTAACTGCCCCTTCTCCTTTCCAAACTGTGATTGATCACAGAAATATACGAAAAGGTTTAACTTGTGAAGACTGATGAGAAAAAGAAGCTGAACTTTAACCTTTCCTGTATTTATTTTTCAGGTAACAAGCTTCAGTGGACTAACTAACATGAGCAATAAATCCCTTCTTCTTTCCAAAATTAATTAGTTAAGACAGACATCAACAAATTCACCCTTGCCACATAGAAAAATTGTGTGGTTTTCCCCCCACCCAAACCAATCTTTTTTTTTTTTTTTTTTTTTTTTTTTTTTTTTTTTTACTTTACCTGTGAATAAAAAGCCTTATAAATCTTTGTTTTAGGGAAAAGTGCAATCATCAAAAAGTTGTCTCGGGTATGGAATTCGATTGGTAGATGAGCAAGCAAAGAACTTTTGATGTCTATAAAGAGAGCAGCAACAATACTGGTTGAATCCTGGAAGAGAAAGAAACAGGACAAATTATAATTAACAGTTATTGGAAGTGGAAAAAAAAGCTTAATACATAAAATAGCAAAGATCAGAAGAGAACTACCACAGTCATAGCTAGGCACACATAAATATGTGAACATTCATTGGCCTGCACAGCACAGGTGTGGAGCAGAAGGATCAACTCACAGTGCTCCTCAGTTTCTACTTTGAAGCTATTAGAGATACCGTAAGCTTTAAAGAAAGCATCTGAGATTGTTCTAAGCACCTAAGCTTTGTCTTGTCCTTAAAAGAAAAGCTTGCATTTTAATATCTACTCTTTTCCCTCCACCAAAAACTAGACCTTTAGCCCCTTCCTCTGCTAATGCTTCACAACAAAGCCACGTTCATCTATACCCACTCACCTCCTCTGACACAGATATCCTGGAAAAATGAATTAAATGTCAGATAAAGAGAACAAAAGGATGGCACGGTGCTATTGCAAACTTTTTTTTACACCATGCTCTTGAGTTTCTGATTTGAAAGAAACCATGCTGCAATGAGACAACTATCAGGCCTGCAATTTAAAGTCTAGGTCACTTGCATGTTGGAAGTTGTCCTATTTCTCTCAGATTCTTTAATGAGCAAAGTTCTACTAAATCTACTGCTCCTTCACCTGAATTATGTCTTCACCAACAGGAAGCTGAAGCCCTCAACACCGGTCTCCCTCAGAAGCAATGAACTCAGATTGTCCAACTTTTTTTCTAATAAGACAACAGTGACCCTTGGTTTTTTGAATTTCAAGATAGGCATTTATGTACAACTTCGCAGGACGCTGAAGTGTTTTTTGATCAAGTTTTGATCTTTGACCTCTTTTCAGACATTAGAAATACAGTACAATTCAGCAGTGTGAAATATCCCTGGAAGACAGGGATTCCATTATTTAAGGTTCAAACCAGAAATCAAGTAACATCCATCTCCCTTTCAACAGAAGTGAACAAAGAACTTTACTTACAAACTTTCCAGACAAAAAAGCTCAAGTTGGGGAACACATACATAAGAATTGCTATCAGTTCAGAGACATTTGCAAACAGTAGCTCCACCCTTTGCTGACTGAGAGATTAATTATAAAAGTAATCCTCTCAAAGTCATTGAGGTATCTGAAGAACATATACAAAAATGCTCTCCTAAAAGAGAACACTTTCTCTTAAGAGAAAATGGCTTTTGGAACATGGTCCACAGACCCTGCATTCTGCAGGATAGCTTGCAGACTTCACAAGGAGCGACTAAAAGGTCAACTCATACATGCTGCAATCTGTATACGCTGTAGTGTGCAACAGAATGTGCTCCTCCTCCTGGAAAATATTTAGGGTTCCACAAATTGAAAAAAGCTGAAAAGAAGCAGCAATAATCCTCAAGGACATAAGGTTAAATGAATCCATTTCAAAATTTTACAAGATGTTGAAGTTGTTGTGAAATTTAAGTATTACTTAATAATAATTGTGCACTTGATTAATGGCCAAAATGAATGCTGAATTCAGGTACTCACAAGCTGAAATACTTGGTCTTAAGTAAGAGCTTAAAACCAAGCACATAGCATCTTAATTTCTATACAGTAAAGATGCTTTGATACAGTTTACTGAGACACTGAACAGCTACAGAAGAAAAAGAAATAAACCTGGGTGTTTAGAGACTGGGCAGCAGTGTAGCCTGTTGGGTTTTCTTTTACTCCCAGCATGGCTGGTACTAAGCTAGAATAGTGCTGCTTTACGAGATGGAAGATCTATTTTGACTCTGCTGAGATTGGGATGGTTTCTGCTTTAGACCTTCATGGTACAGTTTTGTGAGGGATCTACCCTGTCCTCCATGCACTCAGTGTCTATCAGCCTCAAGGACTTCAGGAGCTTAGGTGGCAGCTAGGTGCCCAGCTTCTCAGAATACAGAAGCTTGCAGAAGTGGAGACATTTTAAAGTTAAAAAGAGAAGCATCTAGCTGGCATGGTGATAGAACTACAAAAGAAACTACTTCGCATCACTTAAAGTCTTCGTATCTTTTCTTTTAATCCTAGCATTAAATTATCCGTTCTTCTCCATCAATATTGTTGTTACAGTAGCTTGGAAAAAGCGTACTAACAATTACCCTTCTTCTCCTGTCACTTCTTAACATTTTAAGTTCTCCACCCTTGCATTATGCCAAGTCAGTTGAACAATAAAATGCTCTCTGTCAAGGTTTAGCTTTACACAAAAATCTGGCATCAGTTCAAGAATGATAGCCAGGTCCCATAAATAGCTCGTTTTATGAAAGTGAGTGTCTTGAATCAAACAATAGAAGGAAGGTCAGTGTTAAAATAGCTTCTTAAACTACCAAGGGGCAATCAATATGATATACAAGAAAAGGCAGCTAAGGTAAGATTCTCCACTGTGTTTTCATCTCAATTGAATGACACACTTTTATTGTATTTTACTGGTTTCCTCCATTATGTGATGAAATCATAGAAACACAATGCTTTCTGGAGGTCACTAAAAAAAATATGTAATATTGTACCTGAGGAAAATAGAAACTGAAGGAAACAGATTCCACCCCCCCCCGCCGTGCTTAGAAAACAATAACCAACCAAAATAATCTCTTTTCCATTCTGAAAAGGTGATAGTTAACCCAACATCTCTGCCTTGAAGAAGAAAAAAAAAAAGCTGAGTTGCCATTATTAACCTAACTCTCAATTCCCGCTAAGCCAGAAGACCAAACTACTAGCATGGCAAGTTGGCCAAGTGAAGTGATGTAAGTTGATCACAAGAATGGCAGAAGTCTACACCTAACATTGTGTCTTTTACTGTAATTACTCAGAATACGTGTAATTCCATGCAACATGTCTTTCCTTCTCACTTCTCTGCCTGGGAAACGTGAACCAGTCCCTTCACCCTGTCAGTTATACAACACTCTGCGACAGTAGACAGACACTGCTCGTGACCTCTCCAGAGATAAGTAGTACACTGCCATGGACATTTGACTGAAGGTTAAATATATTTTGAACAGAAGGCAGCATTTCACCCTCCGATACACCATATGATTTCACAATGCCCTGAACTTTTCTCTATCCATCACCTAAGATTTCTAGATGTTTGATGAATGCAGTGTTCAGCAATTTTTCTTTTAATAAAAATGCAATTTTCCACACTACTATTTCCATACCACATTGATAATAGTCTAATACAAAATTCACTCCTCCCTACAGTTTAGCTAGTAAGCTTATCTAACTAAGCTAACCAATACCAAAAGTATAGAGATTTGCGTCAGTTACTAGTTTTACACACACACAAAACTGCAACTGCAATCAAAATTTTGTACCAGTAGCCCACAGAAGTACTGTTAAAAATTGATAGAGAGTTTATGACAGTAGGAACAAACAAAATACTCACCCCATCATAGAGAGAAATGGAACTCATATGTTTTTTTGAAATGGAAATGCTGCCATGGTGGGGATCAGAAAAGAGAATGCCATCAGAAAAGAAGTACAATTTGCCTAGAATTTAAAAGAAAAAAAACCATATTAGGTATATGTGAATATTTCAGCATCATGTGACAAATGCCTCTTCTTTCTGAGGAAGAAATCTATGTCCTTGCGGAAGTTTGTCATATTTAACATGCAGTACGTTTCAGTAAAGATTTGGGATAGTATCTAGACAGCATTCAGAGCATTCCATCCTTACTGGATCTCACCATCAAGGGCAGGAATCATGACTACGATTGCATTTGACTTAACCTTATCCCCTGGAGCCCACTTATGAGTATTCTGTGGCTCTTTTTTTTTTTTAAAGCAAATGAAAAATTCCATCATGTTGAATTGCAAACTTACAGAAATGTAAAACTGACAAAACAAGACCTTAAGGAAACCTTGCATCGAAAACAACTGAAAATTTAAACACTGTAACAAGTTGGTCAGATTTTCAGCAAAATGTCAATTATACTAACACATAGCATGCAGACAATTAAAAAAAAAAACAAACAAAAAACCCACAAGAGTTTTCCTTTCACTTCCTGACCAAGACAAAGTTTAAAACAGCAAAGCCCTTTACCTGCAGACTTGCATTTTCTCTTGCATATAGAGACAACTGTTACTGGGCTAGCAGTTTCCCTGGAAGCTAACAACCTAGTGACAGCCAAGAGAGACATGGCATTCATTCTATCGGTTTTCTTGCCAGTATACAGACACTTTGGTTTTTAAAAAACCTGCACAACCAGAGAAAGCAGCTGGAAAATGAGAAACAGCAAGGCTAGATGGTATAATGGATAAAAACAAAATTCCAAAGTGCTAGCGAAGACTGACATTCCAAACTGACATCAGTAAAAAGCTAATTTCCAACAGTCATCAGAAAGCCCTGAACAAATGACTAAGCAGGGGCTGCCAGCTGGACCTCTGCTACCAGTGCTGGACCATGCATTAAAAGCAGGATCACATCCCATACAGGGAAGCATGTGAGTCAGCAAAAGGGAAAGGTTAAATATTTTCTTGGGGGGGGGGAAGAAAGAAAAAGATGGCATTAGTCAGAGTTACGCTTCAAGAAAAAGAAAAGCCAAGCAGCAAAGTAACTAACATATATAGCTAAACACGACTGCACAGCTAGCTCAAACTATTAAACAATGCTTGGAAGAAATAATGAACAAACTATGACATTTTCCTCATGAAACAGCAACTTTAAATAAGATCCTTAATTCTGTTCAGTATTAAACTATCATTTTAATAAAAAAGAGCATGATATGAAATCAAATCACCATACTTAGATACACTATTTCAATAGCTACCTGAAAAACATATAGGCTCTGCTAACTATGAATGTAACTGTTTGAGACTGAAGTGTCTAGTCAACATAAAAACTGCACTGGAGAGACAGCTGCTATTAAATTAGGAAACACTACTATCACAAATTGAAGGTCCAAATTCAGAGCCTGTAGCAGGGAGACAAAGTCACACATAATGGCTTGGCTCATGGCCGAGCCCAGAGAGTTGTGGTGAACG
>NW_010513180.1:0-214 GCF_000687285.1 Phaethon lepturus
GGTACCAGACTCCATTAATCAAGAATTAAGAGGGTAATTAAGGTCAATGGAGTTCCTTTTCTGGCAGCTGGATCTGGTAGCGCTGGTGAGGGTTGCGGTGGGGATGGGAGCCCGAGCTAGTACAGCGACAGCACGGCAGGCTCTGGTACAGCCGTCAGGGCCTTGGGATGCTGCAGTGACGGGTGTGGACGTGAAAATGCGTCCAGTGACACGG
>NW_010513180.1:376-1716 GCF_000687285.1 Phaethon lepturus
CCTGAAAGGTGAGTGGAACCGAGGAACCCCCCCAGCACACGCTGTCGTGAAGGTCATCTCGCTCACATCCACTGCGAGCACCCTCGGACTGGTGCCTCTTTCGGGGGTCCGCGCATGGAGGAGGGTATTGAAAACTTGGAGTCAGCTTAGAGAAGAGGGTTGAGTTTGATTTAAAGGACCGGGGGCGGAGGCTTGGAGCCATTTACTTCCAGAGAGACAAGCGTGGGTTGAGCTGATCCAAGAAAATACTGGCAGCGGGCACCTCTTCGCGCTGGAGCCAGCAAGGACGGGAGAGGGCCGGTACCTGGAAATGGGAATCAAACAAACCGACTCATGTTTCCCAGTTAATTTTGGATTCATTAGAACAACTGAACAACCTGTGATTGATTCTCTGCTGCCAGCTTGAGCCAGCCCCGGTGCTGCAGCCCGGCCGCTCCCGCTGGTCCCGAGGCGGGAGAGCCTTTGGGTGGCTCGGATTCACATGATCGCAGCGTTCCCGTCCGGCTCGCTAATCCCCCAATCTGCCTCTGTCCCGCAGAGAAAACACAAGAATGAATCACATCTGATTAATTTGCCTTATCCAGAAGAATGTCCCTGCATTAGCAAATGTTTTGTTTTATTTGTTTCTATAACCAACATGAAAACATCCCCAGAGCCCGGCATCTGCACCCGTGGTGGTGCCAGCCCCCGGCAGCCTGCCTGGAACGCGCTGTGGTGAGCGGGTCTGGGGTGAGCCCCGATGCGACATTCTCACATCTGGCTTGAAATGATCTTAAAACATGTTTATGAGCCAGCCGGGCTCGGTCGCTGCCTTCCCTGGTGTTTTTCTGCCGCATTTCCCCCGTGGGCACTGCTCGCCGCGAAGTCTGCCCGGGCTGCGCAGAGATGTGCTCTGTCAGCAGCAGATGCTTAATCTGATTAAAAATAAATCTGTCACTCTCCTGTGACTGATGGGAACCTGTTACAGCAAATCCCACTGCAATGTGGAACTGAGCAGCGTGTGCCAGTCTTCGGTGCTTTCTCCTGGTTGAGCTCCAGGGAAGGTTTTGGGTGCCCTTGCTGCGGGTCTCAGGGCAGCTCCGGGGGCTCGGTCTGAGCAGGCGTTAATGCCCGTTTACCGGCACGGCTGCAAGTACGGTCCAGCGGGGACCCGGCGACCTGGGGCCTCCCCTCACTCTGCCCGTGACCCCCCAGGTCATATCCTTCTGTGCGCCTTCTTTGTGAGGTGAGGATGATGATACACGTGTGGCTAAAACACACCATGGAAAACGCAGGACAAATGAGAAGGAGTCCCTGCGTCCACAAGTGAACCAGCTCCGTCCAGCAGCCAAAAAAACCCC
>NW_010513181.1:0-376 GCF_000687285.1 Phaethon lepturus
CTGTTGGGTTTGCCCAATTCTGTTCTCACTTCGGGCTTTTTCTAGCACCGGGGTTTGGGTTTCCAAGAGGTATCAGCCACGGGTGGTCTCCCCAGCGCTTCTTTTCATCCCGAGCTTTTTGGGGCAACCAGATTTCCAGAAAAGCAGGGTTTTTTTCAGACTCGAGGTGGTATAACCTTGGCGTGAGACCGGTCTCCCCTCGGCTGAGCAGCCCATCGAGCCCCAGCTGCCCAGGGAGATATTCCCAGCTTTTAAGACAAATTTGGTTTCCAACGCAGCAGGATTTTACATCCTCTGTGTCGAACAGTTTGCACCACCCACGCCTGGCGAGGCTGGACGAGGGCTCTCAGCAGCGACAGCGCAAAGCGGGGGGGGG
>NW_010513181.1:562-9256 GCF_000687285.1 Phaethon lepturus
AAAGTGTCCCTTTGTACTTTGCCACCGGCCGGCGAAGCGCCCAGCCCAGGCGGTACAACGGGGTCCTGGTCGTGCTGTGCCGGAAAGCAAAGGGATTAGCACAAGTCTCTCTGCAAACAGAGCTTGGGTGGGGGCACCCAGGGCTCCTCGCCACTCCCCTGAGAATAAATGGCTGGGTTAACCGGGAAAACGCAGCGGCCGAGCTCTAGCGAAGCCATCACTCATCTGGAGCCGCTTTCTCATGGGCAATGGCAGCACCCGGGCGGCTGGGTTGGAGATTTGCAGGGTTTACACAGGACGGAGTAACTCTGGGGTACACCCAAAACGACTTCCGCTGCAGGAGGATCTCCAAATGCTTTACAAACATCGTCCCAACGGCTGCGCCGCTCGGTCGGGGCCGGAGAGGAGCCGCTTCCCCAGCCGGGGCGCGAGGCTGGGGGTGCCAGAGGGGAGAGCAGCCCCGAGGCTGCAGCAGCCGCCAGATGTTCCCCTCAGACGCGTGCAGATGTTCCCCCCGCCGGCCGGGGCTGAAGCAAGCAGAACGTGGGCTCCCTTTGTACCAGCTAGATAATATTAATCCTTTTTCTAGACTCCGAGCGCTGCGGCGGCTGGGGGCCTCGCCCGCCTCCAATGCGAATGCCAGCGTCTATCGGAGTCGGTTGCTGCCGGGTGTTGTCACGTAGGAGGCAGAGGGATGCAGATTGCTCAGCTCCCGGGCAAGGTTCTACGATGAAACCCAGTTTTTCCCCAAATACCAGCGTTTTAGACTGGATACCCACACTGTTCCCTATCGATTAGCTACCTACATCAGCTGTGCCCCCCAGACGGTACTTCCACATTACAGGCTTTATCCTTCTGTCCTTTCAAAAAGGGGGAACGGACACAAACCTACAAGACAGCACCAATCCTGCACTGCTCCTGCAGCAGGTCCCCAGGAAGCCCTGAGCATCCATATAAACCCTCCACGGGGGCTCAGTTTCCTGCTCCCCCAAACCGTGATGTATTTGATGACACGAGCACGGAGAGGTACCGAATCCAGAACGATTCGGGTCATTTCCCACCTCAAGTC
Source organism: Phaethon lepturus (assembly GCF_000687285.1). Taxonomy (NCBI): domain Eukaryota; kingdom Metazoa; phylum Chordata; class Aves; order Phaethontiformes; family Phaethontidae; genus Phaethon; species Phaethon lepturus. Next base: position 1,632 of record NW_010513181.1, read on the forward strand.
AAGAGCCAGCCGCTCCCCCTAATTAAAGGGGGTAGCGATGGTCACCACTAAAGCCAGCAGCAAAACTTCCCAGACCCAGGACTGCACCCCAAAGCCACAGCCTCGCCTCCGACAGCACAGGCCACGTGGAAACACCGGGGGGTTTCATGCCAACAAGAATCTGAGGCAAACGGAGAATTTTAGGGCAAAAATCCCAGCGCAGGACCTGGGGAGCCTTCAAGATGCCTTTGCAAGATCCAACTCAACACAAGGCAGCCCGATGCCCAGGCACCAGGTAGCAAGCAAAGCACCAGGGCATCATCAAATCCAGAGTCTGGAGCTCTCGGGCTTCAGAAGAGGGACCAAGGAACTAATTTTATTTGTGACACCAAGACCGACTCCGTTTTCACCCAGATTTTGTGATCGGCAAGAGACAGGGGCACTCCCCACAGCTTTGCCCATTCCCAGCCCCAACAACCTCTGGGTATTATTTAGCAAACGACCAATATTTCACTCCTCCCTGCCAAGAGGCTTCTTGCTGGGTGTTTAGGGCACGTCAACCCTCCTCGTCCTCCGTTTGCACCGCTGAAAGGAAGAATTACTGCAGTATTTATCTACCACGCTCTCGTTCACCAGGAGACCCATCATCTCCTCTGCAAAGCAGCCCCGGGGGCACTGAGCGCTGCACGCATCTCATACCGCTGATGAAAAATATCGCAGGGCAAAGCTTTACAGCAAATAAAATAACAGAAAAATTTAAATGCGGGCGATTAATGTACTCGGAGGATTCAACTGATCAGCGGTCACGTCCGGGCTGTGCTGGCTGTTGCAGACCTGCATCTCTGAGCAGTTTTTGGAGGGTTCAGTTTCTTCCAGGCAATGACAAACAGATTTTTGCTGTGTTGTCCCGGTTCCGGCTGAGGTAGAATTAATTTTCCTCCTAATAGCCGGTACAGTGCTGTGTTTTGGATTTAGGACGAGAATACCGTCGATAAGACTGATGTGTTTAGTTGTTGCTAAGCAGTTGTAGTGCTTCTACTCAGCCAAGGACTTTCCAGCTTCCCATGCTCCGCCAGCGGGGAGATGCACAAGCTGGGAGGGGGCACGGCCAGGACACCCACCCAGCCTGGCCACAGGGATATTCCCTACGGGATAACATCATGCCCAGTATATAAACTGGGGGTGGAAGTCCCTGCTCGGGCACGGGGCGCCGGTCACCGGCCGGTGAGCGATGGTTGCGTTGTGCATCACTTGTTTTTGTATATCCCTTTATCATTACTATTGTTATGATTTCTTCTCCCCTTGCTGTCCTGTTACACTTTTTTAATCTCAACCCACGAGTTGTGTTTTTCCCCCCCGGTTCTCTCCCCCGTCCCACCGGAGGCGAGCGGGCGGCCGCGTGTGCTGAGCTGGGGCTAAGCCACGGCGTGTAAATCATAGCAGGCGAAAAAGAAAACCGGGGGCAAGCCTGGCTTTCCTCCCCCCACCAGCGAAACAGGCTTCCGCGACGGTGAGGGTGCTGCACCGGCGACGTACAGTGCACGTTGCGGGTATGCAAAGGGCTCACGGCCCAAAATTGGCAATATTTAGGGCTGGAATTCCATTCGCCTCGTCCGCAGCCATCCACACCTGGGGCTTGGCCACGCTGCAATGCTCCACAACGGATTTACACCTGCAGAGCCCGGCGGAAAACGCTCACCTGTTCTACAAATGGGTCCCTCGTCTTTTAAAAGGAATTAAATCTTGTGGATAAATACAAATGTTTTCATTCCCTTTGTAGACGATTGTGGCTGAATAAGATAGTGGGTTAAGGTGTGGCCGGAAAACTTTTCACTCCACGGGCAGCATCTTGTCATCCAAGGCAAACACACAGCTTAATGAAATTTCAAGAGGGAAAAGGTGAGATATTTGCCTTTATGTTCATTCCTCTTTAAAGCAGAAACAATATTTGAAGAGAAACAAAGAATCAGGCAAACTAGATAATAATCACATGCGGTGAACAAACACAGCCTAGATCCTGGATTAATCAAATGACTTAAATAAAAACCCAAACGCCGCGGCTTTGGCGGCACGGGAGAGAGCACCCGCGTCCCGCGCGACACGTAGCCCTTGCACCCACCGCCGTCCCTAACGTCTCTGCCACAAGGTCCCCCGGGTGGCGTCCCCAGACGCTGTCCCGGGGACGTGGCCATCACCGCCGCATTCAGCCCCCGGCGTCCCGCTGTACCCACGACCCACGCTCAGGATGCGCCTTCCACCCTCCGGCAAAGCCCTCGGTTGCTATTTCTCCCTTCACCCATGCAAACTTCGAGATACTACAGTTGCTATTTAATTTTTTTCCCCCACCTTTTCCACTTGTCTTTTTTACTTACAGACCCCTAGGAAAAATACCAGTCGGGAAGTTTATAAAACACGGGCTGCGTGGTAGAAGGGAACTTGTCTGTCGGTGCCAACCCAAGACTTCAATATACCAACAAGTGCTCAACACAGCAAAGCGAACTCCCGCCGCCCTATAAAACTTCACTGCAGGAAATCCTGCACGTTTAAGTTGTTGCTGCGGTTTACCGGATAAATAAGATGCATTAAAAAAATACCCTCAAAAGATGTTTACACAATAATCTGTACCGGTTCCAAAGAAACCATTAGCGTCAATTAGAAAATCAGACGCGTTCCCAGGGCAAAACGCTACCCAACCCGGAGGGAGATGGGGACCCCAGTGTTGGGGTTCTGGGAAATGCCACGTGCCCACGAGCCCCTCCAGCAGCTCGAAAGTCCCGAAAAGCTCAAAAGCTCGTCCCGAAAGTTTGGAGGTGACGGAGCCGGGGCAACGCCCGTGGGCTTTGCGTGCTCCGCCGCTTCCCACGGCGGCTCTCGGTACCCGCGTGCCCCACAGACGTGTCCCGTCCTGCTCGGCTGCAGGAATTCCCCATTTCCACTTAACGGCCATCAACAAGCCAGGCAGATGCCAGAGGTTTAAAGCAGAAAGGAGGGAGGAGAGATAACCATCACCGTGATGGTTTGCAGAGGTCCTTCAGCCTTTCTAGTCATCTCAGCCAGCCTCTCCATCCAGGGGAAAAACCATCCCTTTCTGCCGACCGCAGCCCTTTCCTGCTGGGAAAACTGGGGCTCAGCCCCGGCATTCCCGGCTCCGCAGCCGCCCTCCGCTTTCCTAACGAACAATATCTCTTTATTTCCCTCAATAGCCAGCCATGTTTTCCATTAGTAATCGCCGTACCAGTAGGATGCAGCACAATATAAGCATTTAATGGAGTCAGACAACTTGCAGGTAAAGCGAAACCAGAGAAAACGTAAGAAAAGATTAAATTACTCACCGGGAAAAGGGAGGGAGAGCAGCCTGAAGTCCTCGGGGATGCTGGGGAACAAGGGCTGCGGCCATGTCTCCTTCTCGGTCGGGCAAGGAAAACTTCTCCCAAGGCATCTTGCGAGGGCTCGGAGTCACTTTTCATAGGTTTTTAGTTTTCCTGGACGTTTTCCCTTTATTTCAGTAGACTTAATTCAGAGCTTTGATGGCCTTGAGTAATTCAGGGGTAAAAATCCCTTGGTCCCCCCAGGTCTAACGGAGAAGAGGTGAGTGGAGAGGAATAGGCGTTATCAGCAATTTAGCTGTGAGTTTAATTGAATAATTGGTGTCCCCTGTAACCACAGATCAGCTGAGCCCAAAACTTCCCCCCTGTGCAGGCACATATTTGGGGCGTTTCTCACTTCGTGGGGAACTACTGGGAATAAGATGGAGCTGAACGGTACCTATGATAAAGAGAAATGTAGGGCTCCTCACCAGCCTCGATATAAAACCAGTATTTAGTGTTTAAGAGGTATGCACGAAGCGTGCTACGCACCTTTCAGGTCTTCACAGGGGGAAGGGAAGTTAAATATTTACTCCACAGTACAAACAGAAATACAAACCTGTCAAAAAGATTCTGCTGAGCATAAATAGCACTTTACCTTTTGATCTTGTCTCTTAAGCTCATCAGCCAGGCGAGGCAGCCCGCTCCCCACCCCAGCACATCGACGGTCCGTCGCACCTTCTTGATTTTTCACTGGCAGTAAAAAAACCCACAAAAACCAGAATAGGTGAGGAAAGGCAAGTCCTTTTTTCTTTGGGATGGACTGAGGACAGCAGCATCTTGCTGCTGCTGCCCTTTGCAGCCAGCCTTGGCTCCCCAGGTAGGTGTGTGCTGCTAAACCCTGTAATTATCATTATTCCCAGCTGAGCTGCCCCTTGCCAGCCCAGGAGGGGCTGGGGCAGAACTGCTGGCTGGCTGCCTCCCAGCAGAAGTTCATCAGTTCATCTCTAGTTTTTTAGGTGCATCTCTTAATTCCTGCACTGGGAACATGCCAAAATTAATTCCTCCTATACCACTGGAAGGTGCATACCCTAGGGATCAGCATCTATTTCAAATTTGTCATTTTCTAAACAAAAAAACCTGCGAGGAAACCACTTATGCTCCAAATTTGTCAAAATTACACGAGGCTGCTCCCAAAATAATCTTTCAGACCCAGCTCCAGATTTTTAAGGCTGGGGATTTACAGCAAGAAGTTTCAGATTCTTCCTTTTAAATCAGAGACACACAGTACTTGGTAAGCTGAAATGTTATTTTAAGACGTGGCTTTTGTGCTAGATTCAGAACAAGGACCATGCGGTTCTGCCAGGTTTATTAGAGGTGAAAAGGAGGAAAAAGAACTGCAAGAACCCCAGATTCTCCTCACAACGTTGGAAAGATTCGAATTTAGAAATGAGGCATAGTAGACTTTGGATAGACCAAACTTTGGCCCAAAAAACCCAAAAACTAACCACCCACAAAAAAACCCCAACGTTTTCCACCCAGAGCCGAAACAATCGCTCCACGCTGGAGATTTCATAAATCAAAATGGTCGGGGGACAGCTTAGGTGCAGGCTCTGGGGCCACCCAGCCCAGCTTTAGGGGAAGCATTCCTCCCCCAGCACCAGCGCCGTACGGAAACTGTACCAACAAACTCGTCCTTTCCTCTTTATTGAAAGGGAAATCAAGATCTAAAGCAGCTTAACATGTTCTGGGTTTTTTCCCTTCAGATTATGCACTTGAAATGGATGTTTCTTTGAAAGCTCAGCAAAAAAAAGCAGCTCCCCCAAGGCCCTCACCCCCTGCACTTTTTTCCAGGTGGGAAGAAATTCCAGTCTGGGAAATTTGCTTTGCTGCTGAACAAGCCACAGTCTGTGGGTTCGCTTTGCAAATCTCAGAAGCCCGTTCATCGCCGAGAGGAATACGTTTCAAAACTCTTCAGCGGCTCCTAGAGGAGTGCGAGCCCATGCTACAGATGTCAGCTCCTGCCAGGCTGCAAAACCCCTCCCAGAAGTATTTTCTTCCTCCAGTGTGATGACGAAGGGCTTTAACTCAGCCCGTGAGGTGCTGAGCCTGCCAAGTGTTCAGGCAACACTAGAAGGCACCATTCCTCCAGAGATCAGCACCCTCCCGCTGCTCGGCCCCAGCTGGAGCTACACAGCTAAGGAAAGCCACAAGCATGAGCCTAAAAGGACAAAAATCAGAATATTTTATTTCCTTGAGCTCCAGTGATACAACTGTAGCAGCATTTCACAAATGAACTCCTGCATTGTTAAATATACATTTAAGGAAACACATGAAATCCCAAGGCAGGCAAAAAAAATAAAAATCAAGAACTGCGGACAACGTTACTCATCCTCCCCCTTAAATAATATGTGCGTTTGTTGCAGACAAAGCAGCAGTACATGTTTCACATACCAGGTTAAAATAAAACTTCTGACCCGCAGCAAAACTTTCAAATGCAAATCTAGAAGAGGTGAGGAGCAACAGCTTTGGTGAAGGGGCTTTCAGCTGGGGATCCAGCATTACGTACAGCAGGAAACATTTTAAACATGTAAGAGACCTCTGCAATTATTAGATCAACTGGGCACGTTCCCAGCTGCAGAATGGGAAAGTCTGGTTTTATCGGATACCCGGGGTAATCCATAAAGAGCTCTACAAACATACAAGTGCTCCTCACCCACCCTCAGCTTGAGGCAGAGCAAGTTCCCAAGAAAACCTGGTTAATTGTTCATGTGCTCAAAACTCAGGACACGCTCACATTTTTCTGGCTAGCAACGGAATTGGGATGCTACCTCCCCCTCCAAGTACAACGCTCAGCTGGCCAAAGCCACGACCACCCTCCCAAGCGCTCCAGGCTCTGTCCCCTGGGCAAGTCCATCCTTCGTGTCCCAGCTCCTCACGGGTTACTCCAAATGGGAGATGAAGTTCTCTCAGAATAGCCAAGGTGAAGTCAGAAACAGGAAAGCTAAGTGACCAGAGGAAGAGGAGGATGCACTGGGGACCGCTTGCTAGGAGTATGACTCCTAGCTACTGAAGTCACCCTGAAAGCTATTGCCTTCCACATTTATGCTACAGTTCGCCTCTTTAATATTAAAGTGACCCAAAATTTTCATCTAAGTGTTTATGCCCATCTCTGATGGAAATATTTTGTGCAGTTCTGGTTCCTGTCAGTGACTCCAGTTTTGAACGTCAATAGAAAAAAAACCCAAACATCCAAAGCTAACAGACAGCTCAAAGACCTCCAGTCTCGAGGGCCTCCGCGTGCAGAGCACGCTCAGGGCTTTCTCCAGCTCTACCACCGAGACCAGCGGCCTCAAGCTTACACAATTTCTACACTTTAAGACACAGGGTGCATTTGACACAGTGATTCATTCAGTTTTAAGTGACAAAAAGGCATCAAGAAGCTCATTTCACCATTTTCAGTGGTACAAGGTTAATTCACAGAAGGCACATGCCCCACCACCCAGAGAGGTGCTCTTTGATTTACCTTCTCCAAATAACAGAGCGAAAGGCTTAGCTCTGCTTAGTGTCACTCCACGCAACACGGCCGGCTGACAGGACACCTCGTGACACGTGCCAGCCCCAAAGCTGGCGGCTCCCCCGCGGAACCCCCATCTCCACAAGCTGCCCCACGCCTGGCCGTAAGGAGACGGTGCCAGCTCCAGACTTCAGCTGCTGCTGGCCGGGCAAGTTCCCGGGAGGATGGAGATTTTGCCAGCTGGTGTCCTGTAACTTACATTTGCACATCCAGGTCCCTAAAATGGGAGCTACTGATCACCCAAGCAACTGGCTAAAGGATGGATTTTGGTTTGGAAGAGCTGCTCCCGGGAGGGAGCAGCAAAACCAAACCCACAGCACAAGGAACCTCTCTAACTTGTTTGGTTTTTTTTTTTCTTTTTTCTTTTTGTTTTTTTTTGCCTCCCCAAGAGAGATGAGCAGCAGCGTATTGTCGGCTTCGGTTCCGCAGGTCATTTCGCGGCCGGCTGCTGGCTCAGTGCTGCCAGGATGCGACCCTTGCGACTCAGTAGCCGAACTGTAAACAGAAGCTCCAGGTCCCCCCTCGGGGAGCAGAGCAGCTCCGTGCACCCCGCTTCGAGCCCGCCAGCTACCGAGATGTGCACGGCCGCTCCTGTGAGCGGGATCAGGGCCTTAGCGGGAGAAAAAGTGTGAATAAATTAAGGGAGGACGAAGGCTGTTCAGCTATCACACACCATAAAAATGTACCTTTTAAAAAAGTGTTTGCGCAAAAAAATACTATTCTTTAAAATATTTTTTTTTTTTTTTTAAGAGTCTCCTTGTAAA
>NW_010513182.1:0-237 GCF_000687285.1 Phaethon lepturus
GGGTGGCACGGGGAGCGGGAGCGGCATTTGGGTCACACAGGGGACGTGCCTCGGGTACGGGGCCGGTGCCGCCTGGGCCAGCCACCGGCAACGCGCCCGGTGCAGCCGCAGCCTCCGCTAACGTCACATCCCTCTCCTCCTCCTCCTCCGTCAGCTTGCTAGCAGGTGTTCCCAAACGTCCCAAATTGGCCTCGTTTCACCCCGGGATGAGAAGCCAGCCTCCCCCGGGGCCGGGCT
>NW_010513182.1:427-4570 GCF_000687285.1 Phaethon lepturus
GAGACTTGTCTGCTGGGACTCGGTGTCTTACAGCAGCTCCTTTCTTGCTTGCTCTTGCTCTTGCTCGGGGTTTTTTCTGTTCTTTCTGAGCGTCCGACTCTCTAATTTGTTTCTGCCTAAACGGCAAGCAGAAGCTTTCGGTGTGCCAAGTCCCAGGCCGGGTTTCTCTGGCTGTGGCTGGGGCTTTGGGGCGAGTGTTTTCCAGCCTTCCCCCCCTCGAGGGGTTCCTGAGGGTCCTTCAGCCTCGCCGTGAAAACCTTGAGCCCTGTCTCTCACCCAGCAGGCAGGTGAAGGAAAAAAAATGTCCTTTGATTTTTTTTTTTTCTCTTCCAGATTTGGTCCCAGGGGTGCTGCAAACACGTTGGCTGACCCTGGTCCCTTCTGTGCCTCAGTTTCCCCATTTGTAAAACGGGGATTGGTGAGCGGGGTGGTTATTTTCCAGCGTTTCATGGGGTAGTGCTTCCCAGGTCCGAGGCGGCTTCTTTATTTGTTAGGCTGTTTTTCCTGTTTGCTACGTTTTTAGCCTCAAAGCTCTCCCTCGGGCTGCGTGGATGGGTGCCTCCCGCTCCTAACTCGGAGCCCGTTTCCAGGCCATCAGCTGCTCTTGCTGCAAAAAAACCCCTCAAACGAGGAGGGGAACATAACATTGCTAAAAATAAAATCAGAATCTGAGTGTTTTGGATGCCGGCTCTCCTGACACCTTCTGAGCACCCCTCTTCCCTCCCGGCCCACAACCGTTGCGTAGCGGTCCCCGCAGGGCGGCCGGCTGTAGGCAAAACCCTAGGTCAGACGTCAGTGTCGCAGCAATCAATTCAATCTGGACTTAACCAAGTCATCTCGTAAGAGCCAAAGCGTGTTAAGACGCAGCAAGGAACGCAGAAGCCTGGAAATAAAAACATTTGGGGCCCCTCCAGTGATTCCCTGGCACGGAGAGCCAGGATTTCCTGGAATTTCACCTCCTCCCGCTGCAAACTGGGCAGGATCGTGGGTCTGGGCAAGTGGGACTGGGAAGGTCTATGTGTGCCCATCAGGAACCCTCTCCTTGGAGTTACCATCAGGCACCGGAGGGCTCAAGAGGTGGAAATCCTCCAGCTTTTAAACGCCGGCACAATTTCCCTTCTCCAACAACACCAAAACACTAGAAGATTTGGAAGGTTTTTCTTTTTGGGGGTACCTTTGGGAGCACTTTCCTGAGAAAACAGGGTTCATCCAGGTGTGCTCCGGTTTATCCGCCTGCCTCGTCCTAACAAATCCAGCTACTTCTGACCCAATTTAACGGGCGGGCTGAGACCTCAAAAATAGGGTGTTTTTGTGAGTTGCGTGAAAACGGGTCCAGGGTGGCTGGAAGGAGTGGGATGCCGAGCAGGGGGCTGGGGCTGGGGCTGGAATTCATGCGGCACCCGTCATCTTGCAAGGAAACGTCGGGGATGTTTTCGACCGCAGGCAAAGTCTCCATCAACCTTGTTAGAGCTGACGTCAGCCCTGCTCGGGGATGGGGTCACCGGTGCTAACGAAGCTCTCGCAGGTGACACCGGTGAGATGCTCAGCCCCAGGTCCCTCTCGTCAGTGGGGCCAGCCTGCTTCCAGGAGCCTGAGACCAGAGGGGCTGCACGCGAGCCAGGATTCGGATGGGGGGAGCCTCTTGCAGCCTGGAGGTGGGTGAATCACCGGGGTTGGATGTGGTGATGTTGGGTGAGGTCCTCCTGTGTCTGAAGGTAGCCAAAAAGCTGTAAATTGCTTTTTTTTTAAAAAAAAGAAAAGCTGTGAACTTGGGGCCTGACACGTTCAAACCTGCTGCCGGGGCGTCGCGTCGGGCTGCCAAGCTCTCCTGGCTGTGCTGGTGTTCACTGGCTCGAAGCAAAGTGGTTTGTGGAAGGGTTTGCTTCATCTTAGTTTGACGAGAAGAAGCTGTTTAATACCTTTAAATTACACCAGTGTTTCAATATCCCATTAAAGTCACTCCAGAAATAAGTCTAAATTCCTGGCATAGCTTCTGCAAACTTCTCCCCGGTCGGTGGGAAGGCTGAGCGCCGTCTCTCTTTCCTTTGGTTTGTGGAAGAAAAGGGGGGGAAAAAAACCCCACAGCTCTGTCTCTCGACTTCTTGGTTTTCTCCCTTTTTTCGGGGGAGCCGCTGACCCGCGCGTGTGGGCTGGGAGAGCTCCTCGGTCGCCGTTTGGCCACGGCCCAACGGTCTTGACTCAGAGGAGGGTGACCAACGTCTTTGCATCCCCCTACGCTTGCACATCCCCCAAGGCTTTCGTTTTGGGGGTTTTTTTGTGTTTTTTTTTTTTCCCTGGGGCTGTGAGTAATTTTGGGGGCTGGGACCAGCCTTCCACGTTGTCGTCTTTTGCAGCTGCGGCTGCATCGTTTTGCTGTTTCATCCGGGCTGGGAGAGGCTGGGGTCGATGCGACGGAGGGGTCGTGCAGCTCCCCCCTCCTCGTGGGGTGCCCCCAAATACTTCACTTAAGTGGGTCTGGGAGGGGGGGGACCAGGGATGCTGGAGCCTCCCTCCCCACCCAGCCTATGGGGAGGCACACGAGAGGCTTTGCTGGTGGGTAGCGGAGTATTTTTGGCGTTTTTTATCGTCTTGCTCTTTTTTAGAAATTAAGACCTCAACAGCAGCTGTTTCTCTGCTTTTGGGTTTGCTTTGTGTTCTTTTTCGCAATGAATGCTTTGCAGATTTGCCTTATCAGGCTTGTCAGCCTGCTCCAAGCCCTCCGCTCTCCGCCCCGTCCCTGTTTACCCAGGGCGCTGGCTGACGCAGGGCCCTTTCCTGTGTTTGTCACCACCCACCCCAAGGTCCTCCGGTGATAACTTTGCATTTAAGATTAGGGATCTGGGTCTTTTTGAAAGAGTCTTTAACCTACAGTCCTCTGAAATGTGTCACTTAATAGGAGGGGGGAAAAAAAAAATCTCTAAATAGACTGTTTAAGGTTAACACAAAAGTGATTTTTCTAGTTTGTAATTTTCCCAATAATTGATCCAAAGGTTAAAAGGTACAATTCGGGGGCCGGATCCCGCCAGAAAGGAATGGGCTTGAAATAGGGACTCAGATGGTATAAAATACTGCGAACTGGCTGGTTTTAGCTGGTTTTAATGATCTCGATTCTGCTGATTTTAGTGGAGTCGTGTAGCTCTGCCGCTGCCGAGCATCTGCCCCCAAACTTACAGCTGCTGGTGGATGGCTCAGGCACTTGTGTTTCAAAACAGTCTTTGCATCTGAATAACCCAGAAGTAATTCGAACCCTTTTCAGCCTGTGAAGCAAGGTCTTAACGCAGGGTTGGTTGGGTTGGGTTTCTTTTTGATCTGTCGAAATTAGACCCTGGATTTACAAGAAGTCCTTGAACTTTGGTGTGTTTGCTAGTCCTCTAACGTGTCCTTAAAATGATAATGAAAGCAATTTTGATTTTGATGGAAAGGTGGTAGGGCTTGGGCTGGAGGAAACATGCTACGGCGACTTTTAAAGGTAGGAGGTTCACGTTTCGAAGTACAAGAAAAAGAAATGCAAGGGAAGACAGACAGGTACTTCTCTGCCCTGTAATAGTGATGAAACATTAATTCATCCCCCTGGAATTTCTTGTTTGTGTGCTCCCATAATTTCATTTCTTTGGTGTCTGTATGAAGCTTGAGTTAGTTGAATGCCAGAAGCCAAGTACTCTTTGGCTAATATCTTCTTATTAGATTTTTGTGTGTGCGTGCGTGCCCACGCATACATGTGAGAAAGAGATCACCCTTCATAACCCACTTTATACCCTTGGAGGCTGTGAAACATGCTCCGAAAGAATCTTTCCAGCAGCGTGTTTTGAACTGTAGCCCCCGGTGCAGGGAGGTTTAAGGCAGATATTTGGCTTTCGGTGGGATTTAACAGGTGTCTTGTTGGAAGGGAGGGGGCTTTCGGGGAAAAGCTGGCGTTGGCGTTTGTGCTGGAGGACTTCATGTTGCCCCATCTCTGCCCGCTAGCTCAGGACTTTTTACAGCCCCTGAAAGTGGGGAGCGAAGAGTTTTCCCCCCGGACACGGCCCGCGGGCTGGCGGAGCTGGGAGCTGGCGCGGGGATGTTTCTAAAACCCAGCTCCCTTGGCCGTGTCCTCCCAGGTTTGAAGGACAGCCTGGATTTACTCAAAGCCCAATCTGTCCCCCG
>NW_010513183.1:0-2230 GCF_000687285.1 Phaethon lepturus
GCCTGTGAGCATGATGCTTCCTGTAGCTGGAAGTTCAAAAATGTTTTTGCAACATGGCTACTAACATGCTGAAACTTTGTCATATATTTCTTTATGTATAAAGGACTATTAACAGGCTGCCACAAAACTAACTGATTCAGTCAACTCCTGAGGGTCACAGAAGGATTCTACATCAGCAAATGCTATCACAATCATGTTTGCATTTTTTCAGTAACATAACTGGAGAGACTTCAGCAAAACAAGTTCTGATATTGACCATGGACAAACAAAAGCAGAATCAGGTCCTGTCAGAGCCCTGAGTGCACTAATAGGCCTTAATGGCTCTGATCAGCCTCACCTGTGACCCAGCACCCCCCACCCCCACCCATGGGCCCAGGAGTTCCATTTCATCTCAGGCCTTGTCCTTCAATCTCTACCTGACCTAGGCTGTGGGTAGGTCTGTCCCCAGCTGTCCCCCCTGCTGTTCTTGACTTGCTCACTGGACTTCTAGGATTGACTTTCAGGCTCAGCTATGCCTTGTCAAAGCCTGAATTAGCAACCCTCAAGGAGTACCTCAAGGACACTTTGGCAAATGGGTTCTGTTAGGTTATGTGATAAAATATGATGTGTGCTCATCTGCACACCCACAAAGGAGCTCAGAGAGACAATGGCAGGAAGGGGAGCCCAAATAATGTGTATATATATACACATATAAACCCTGTTATTTTATATACATATATATGTTATTATATATAATACGCTGCCAGTGATATCTGAGGCAAATGGAAAGCTCTAGTGTGCAGGTGGGTAGGAGTTGACAATACCATAAAGGTTACAACATTAGAATGAAACCAGCTCTTGCGGTCAAGAAGATAAAGAAGTATTTGTACTTAAGCGCTAAACCATGAAAACTTAGCTGTTCCTGCACTCTTGAAAAATGTAACTGTCATGAAGTCAGCAGAATCCACAGTAACTGGGGTAAAGGTAAAGGCAGCAGGGGGAGATCATGACCACCAACTCAATTGAGGGACTATGCAAATTAACCCCGCACACTTTCTAGGAGCATGCATGATAATTTAAATATGTGTAACCAATAGTAAGTGATATGGTAATGACTAACAAATGAATGTAATCTTTGACATGTTCTCTATTGTTTTCACTAATCATGTAACAGGATAAATATGTGTTAATTCCTCTGTGTGGTATGCTAGCTTTGTGGAATACCACCTAGCACCCATGTCTGTGCAAATATGCTATAAATAAAATACGTCTACTCTGTGCATATATTGGCGTGTTGCACACTGGGTATATGAACCCACTTTTGGGACAACACCAGGGTACTCCCAGGCCCATCACAGGGTCCATCAGTCAATCAAAAGCCCATGTCCACAAGCCCAGAGGAGCACAGGGGCACATGATGGCAGACAGGAACCCAAATTAAGGACTCCCAAGGAACACCTGGTCTGGGCCCCACCCAGGGCTGTCCCAGCTGAGCCATCAGCCCCATTGTCCAGGCATGAAACACATCAGGAGGAGTCATCAGGAGCAGCTCTTCTGCATTTCACCTTTCAGACTAAAGGGCGGTTGATGCCTAGATGTGGGACACATTATGGGATACAAGGGAAAAGCACAGGACTTATTATGGGACATTTACGGGAGAACCAAAGGTGGGAAAAAAGTGGTTTAGGTGATTTGGGGAGGTACAAGAGTGGGAAAATATAGGGATAAGGGGATACAAAGGGCCAGTTGAATGTTAACAGTTGGCTTCTCAGTACACTTGTCTGGCTATGCCTTGTGCCTGATCAACACAGTCTGTCCTATTTTCTTATTAAAGATCTGGGAGCAAGAGGGCAAGTGGGAGTCTAAGGGTCAGCTCTGGGTGTGAGAGTGTCTGTGTATCTCTAGGGAATGAGAGCACAGGGGGATCGGCTATGGAACCAGGGGAGTCCTGGCCAGCACCCTGACTTCACCTGACTGCCATGACTTTTCAAATATCATGGAGAGTGGCTTGGCAACTGCATAATATCCAATCTGAACTTCCCCTGACTCAGCTTTAAGCTATCCCCTCGCATCCTATCACCGGACACCAGCAAGAAGAGATCAGCACCTCCCTCTCCGTTACCCCTCATGAGGAAGTTCAGGTCAGCCCTCAGTCTCCTCTTCTTTAAGCTGAACAAACCTAGTATCCTCAGCCTCTCCTCATAAGTCATGCCCTCTAGTCCCTCCTTTGGACACATTCTAATATTTTTAT
>NW_010513184.1:0-932 GCF_000687285.1 Phaethon lepturus
CTGTCTCTATATTATTTTTATTTTATTTTTTAAATAAAGTCCATCACGCTTTTTAAGCGTAGGAAAATGATATGCATATGTGTATAAAGGGCTTAAAGGCCTAAGTATGCAAACATTTAAATATATATTAATCTGGATAATGTAAAGCAAGCCCGAGTGAAAATAAACAGGGACCAAAATCAGAGGTCAAGTTGCCCATTCATGTCTATCCACTCCTTTACATTTACTGGGTGTGCAGAGATAAAAACTTACCCTAAGAGCAAAATCAAACAAACCCGCCGATAAGTGCTCGGACGGTCCTTGCCATTTCTTTCCATCCCCGGGAAAGCCCCCGCCTCGGAGCCGGGGGTTGCCGGTGGTGGGCGCGGGCGGGGGGGCTCTTATTTGGCGAGCCGGGGGTTGCCGGTGGTGGCCGCGGCCGGGGATCTCTAATGTGCCGACGATTGCATTTGCTGGCTGTGATTTGATTAGACGATACGGTTTTGCCTTTCGCAGAAGGCCTTAAGTGGATTTGGGGTAAGCAATTAGACCCTTAGCCGAGGCTCTCGTGGTGGTGTTGCTGCTGTAGCTGCTGCTGCTGCTTTATTTTAATTTTGAATTATTTTGGGTTTTTTGGTCCGCCTTGAAATCAAAAGACATCGCGGCCGGAGCCCAAACAGCTTCTCCCCCTCTCCTAGGAGAGCTCTGCTGGGATTTTACACCCCCCTACACACCCCCCCACCTCCCCGAGAGGTCCAGCGAGAGCCTAACCCCGGCGAGCTGGAGCTGTCAGTGCTTTTTGTCGGATGCTGCAAGGCGTGTGCGTGTGTTTGGAGTGTGCTCTCGGCGGGGAGGAGGAGTGAGGGGAGGAAGGAGAGGGAAGGCAAATTAAGGAGGAGAAAGTGCCGATGGCTGGGGGAAGTGCGAGGCGGGGGTGCTGCTCCAGCTGACCG
>NW_010513184.1:1148-1634 GCF_000687285.1 Phaethon lepturus
CCCATTTTAAACTCCATGCACAACTACCAGCCCCGGTTCCACATCGTCCGAGCCAACGATATCCTCAAGCTTCCCTACAGCACGTTCAGGACCTACGTTTTCCCGGAGACCGAATTCATCGCAGTGACCGCATACCAGAATGATAAGGTAAGGAGATTAAGAAAGGATTTGTTTTACGTGTTTTGGCTTTTAAGAGAGCTTTTACTCTGCATTGTTCCCTTAAAAATCACCCAGCCCATCCCGCTTCTCTCGCTCTCTCCCCTCTCCCCACCTCTTTCCCCCCAAAATCTCCTTTATCCAACTTCGGAAAGGCGCCGGGGTCGGACACTCGCCTAATACCGACCTCGGGGAAAGCAATTAAAAGGGAGGTCCGGGGTGGGGGGTGGGGGCTGTTAAGGAGTTTTTTTCGCTCGCCGGTAAGGGGAAAGAGGTAGCATGGGGTGGAGATCGCTGCTTTCAGTGTAGATTTAATCTAAGACGCATCAG
>NW_010513184.1:1671-2701 GCF_000687285.1 Phaethon lepturus
ACAGAGGGGGGAGAGCAGCGGGGCTGGAGATTTTGTAATTCTTCCTGGCCTTTGTGCTGTTTTAGCTCCTTTAACAGCAATTGGCAATAAGGCTGGAGCGCCCGTCTGGTTCCTATTATTATTATATTATGATTTTTTTTTTCTGCATCCTGCAGTGTTTTATTATTTTTTGTGGTGCAGAAATATGCTCTGATCAGAGAGGGGTATCTCGCTTAAATTTAGCTGGAAGGTCTGAAAGAGCCAGTGTGAGAAAGTTTTGCAGCGCTTGCAGACGCTGTGTTTGGATTTCTGCTGGTTTATTGTCGCTTACGATGAAGGTGGTATATTTGGGAGAGTGGCAAATGGTGGATTTACGATAATTAAGTTAAGTGGAAGGAAGCGAAGGAGCCAAAAAAGGGGCTTTGGTTTTTTTTTTTCTGTCTGTAAGTTAGAACTTCGCGTGCGTTAAGCGCAGGGGGTCTGGATGTGCAGCGCCCGCTCGCTGCAGCTTCCCCGTGCCTCTCTCTGCCCCCTCGTACCCTTAAATATTAAAAATTAAGGGATGAAGTGTGTGTGGGGGGGTGTCCTGCACCCCTCGATTACCAAAAAGCCTCTTGTCCCTCGGGGCTCGGGCTATTTTCCTCTGCGGCCGGGAGCTTGCAAGGAAACGGGGGGGAGGGGGGGGAAAAACCAAACCCGTATGTAACAGAGAGTAGACTTTGCTTCGGGACTTATCAGCAGGGCTGTTCGCCGCGGTCTGTCAGCTGGGGCCGGCTTGGTTGAAGGACAGAAATGAGCATATTTTAGCTGATTGCCATGAAATCCGCTGGAAAGCGGCGGGAGCCCTCGGCTCCGGCGCTCGCCGGCAGGTCCGAAGGCACAGCCAGGATCACCTGAGTTAAAAACCACTGCTGGGTTTTAGCACCGGCTTTTCCTGCTCGTTCTTCATCCCGCGTGTGCGGGACGGACAGACGGACGCGGGAGCCGGGGCCGGCCCTGCCCCGCACGCAGGGGTTTTGCTTTTCGGGGTCCTGCTCTCAAATTAGAGGCT
>NW_010513185.1:0-10833 GCF_000687285.1 Phaethon lepturus
CTGGTCCCTCGTGGACATCCCCAGCCCCCCCCAGCCCCACTGACCAACCTCTCCCAACCGGGACGGCTACAAATAAAAAATCTCTGGAGCAAAGCGGCATTAAATCAACGAGCCAACGTGCCTGCTGCTCAGATGAGCGCAGCTCCCAGGGTCTCTCGCTCCGTCGTTAGTGCTGTAGGATTCTCAGAGCCAGAAAACCCGGGGAGACTCGTTAGGAGAAGCGGCACTTCTGGCTGGATTCACTGAGAGTCTCTCTCCAGCCTCCGCGCGCCCCTTTTTCTCTGCGGGAAGCCCTGCCCTTGCTCTGATCTGGTGTGCGGCGTGCGGAGCCCGTAAGGCTTTCAAAAATAACATGATATTAAAATAGTTTTAATCAGAGTTCCTCCAGCCAAGACACAGCAGCCAGAGATCCTGCTGTCTTTTGGCAGAAAGGAGCTCGGAGAAATTAAGCAATGATGGGAGGAAGTGATTTCCAAAAGCCCAACTATATCTTGCTCCACCAAGATGGACCTGGAGTTCTTCATGAGGTTCGGACCCAGGAGGAGAAACCCAGCCTGGCCGTAAGAACAAATTTAGATTAAGAGATGAAGATCCAACCGCGGTTCCTGTCTCTGCTAAAGGTTTGCTCTATGATCTCGGGCAGGTGATGTTATTTCTCCGCGCCTTGAGTTCCCTGGCCACCAAATAAGCTTTCGCTTCTCTTTTCTCCTGCCCTGCCTCTCTCTGTGGAGTCGAGGCTGGCTCAGGGTGTTTGCGGAGCAGCGTTTCGACCTCAGCCTTATAGCAAAAAGGAGGAGGAGAAGTCACCTCTGGGCCAAAAGCCCACGGGCAGGCTGACGTGCAAGGAGCCGGCAGGACCCCTTCAGAAATGAATCCTGCAGGCAGCATTTTGAGGAGCAATCCTTAGCTTCGGTGATTCCAGCTGCCCTTTGGCGCCTGGGGAAGTCAGCAGGACCAGGACCCATCTCGGGGATCGGTGTCCAAGAGCAGTGAGTGCTTCAAAAACCCTGTTTCAGCCAACGAGGCAACAGGCTCGACTTTCGGGGGTCTCCTCTGTGTAACGGTACATTTGGTGAGATCAACCTCCAACCCGTTGACTTTGGGATGAATCCTGGACCAAAGCGTGGCCACTGGTGGTCTCTTGCCAGAGAGCAAGGGTCTGCTCCGGTTTCTTGTCTGAAATCCAGTTTTACTTATTATAGTCTGCGTATCTACTCATTTTGAGGAAAATCAGACCTGTGACATCTCCAGGAGGCCACCCCCCATCACTGCCCAGACCCTTAGGACAGCTTGAACTCAACCTTCCCAGCAACACCCGCAGGGATGCGTCCACCGACCAGCGGAGCCTCCCGATGCTGGCCTGGGTTCACAGCCCATCGACTTGGGTGTGCGAAGCTGCAAGCCCCATCTGGAGTGGTTTTGCAGCCTGGTGATTTTTTTTTTAATATATTTTTTTTTTTAAGTCTCACCTGTGTCACGAGTGGATTCTCCAGGATCTCGTAGGGTCATTGCCATAAAACCGCGCTCAGCCGGGGGCAGGAACAGCTGGGGCGGTGGGGGAAACGACCTGTCCGGAGGAGCTGGTGTAAGTCCTCGACAGCAGCACTGAAGGTTTTCACGCTCCTCAGGTTCACCCAGCCCTGCAAGAACGGAAAAACGAGCGTAAATTGAGATCAGAACCACCGACGGACACCCCACAGTGAAGCACAGCCACGCCGCCCGGCCCCCAGGGAATGGGGCATTTCAGGGGCATTTTTAAAATTACTTTTTAAAAGTTACATGTTTTAACGACCCTTGCCAGAGCAGGCTGAGGTCTTGTTTTATTAGGGCAAGCATTAACCTTCTGCCCGCGAGAGCCAAAACTACTGCCCACGGGGCAACCCGCCCGTGGTGGCCATGGGCTAATGGAAGGAGGAAGAGGAAGAAGAGGAGGGTGAGGGGTCCCCGAAAGCTGTTCTGATCCCTGGAGAAATATTTGGGAGCGGAGACCTGGAGCACACGGCAGCCGAAGCACGAGTGTGTTCGCTTCAAAAATAAAACAGATGGTTTATAGCAGAGAGAAACAGGCAAACAACGAATGGATGCGCTGGAAAAAGCCAACAAAAGCCAGACGTTCAGGACTGCTTGAATAATCTTAAAACACGCTTCTTTTTTTTTTTTTCTTAATTCATACATTGTTATGAATTGGTTTTTTTCTTCCATTTGAGCTGTTCTGAGGCATGTGGTGGCTCTGCCCATTCCCATCCCAAATGGAGGAGGAGGCTCCTCGCTTCGCAGGAAAAAACGGGGTTCAGGTCTCACTTCCCACCCACTGCAAAAATCCCTTCCCCGCGCACACCACCTGGCTGCCACAGCCCAGTCCTCCCAGTTGAGCCGCCCCAAGCCCCAGTGCCAACCACCAGTGCAATGCTTTGCTGGACAGACATCATCTCCAGCAGGTTCTTGCTGCGTGGAAACGTACCGTCACGGCCCCAGATTTAATTAAAACAAAATATCCCATGCCAACAGGAGCCTTGTTGTCTTTCAGGGTTGTCTCAATAATTATAAAATAAATTGCATTTCTATTGCGCCTTTCATCCTTGGATCTCAAAGTGTTTTACAAGCGTTAATTAATTTAGCTTTCAAATAGCCTTTCCCTCTGATGTCACATAAAAATTTAATAAACAGGTAGTCGGAGAGGCAGGGACCTGCTCTGGAGCGTGTGGCAGGTCAGCAGCAGCCTCGGAGTGAAAACCCCCAAGCACCAGAGCTTTCAAGGCACAAGGGCGGCAAAAAAGAGGAAAAAAAAGCTGTGAAACAGCGATCTGAGCGTGGCTGCCTCCGCTCCGCCTTCGGGACCCCGTGGCTGCGCGCCGGCGTGGGCAGTCGCTGCCGGGGAAGGGGGAAACCCAAGCTGGGAGTGTCAGGAGCTGTTAAAGCACGTGACATATTGAGAGAATTAAAACACATTTAGGGGAATCTCCAAGTAGGGTTTTTTTCTTTTTTTTTTAGCTTTTTTTTTTTTTTTTTGTTTTTTTTTTTTTTTTTTAGCTTTAAAGAATACCACCGACTGTCTCAAGCTGTGGTAATGTATTCAGGCAACACAACCGAGTCAGAGCTAATTGAATTTAAAAGCAGGTATTACATCTGTGCCTTCAGAGTGAGTACATCCTGAAAATCACTTCAGTGATGAAGTGTTTTACCCAACTACTACTTAATCTTTTTACATAGAAAGCAGAATTAACCCCGCTGCGCAGCCTTCATTAAGGAAACCAAATGAAGGTACCTGGTGAGGTTCGAATGTGCCTCAAGTGGTAAAACTTCAGCTGAAGTTTCTTAAACCCAGAGGGAGGTTTGGTTTTGGTTTTGTTTTTTTTTTTTGTTAAATCCTGCAAAGTTGTTTAAACCAGGTCAGTTATCTGGGTCCTGTTTGACTTCCCTTTGTGAAATCCGAGAGGAAATAAGTACACCTGGCCCTGTGAATAAATACATGTATGGCTAGAGAAATAGGTCAGCTTGCCGCACCCCTCTCCCCGGCACCATCCGTACCTGCCCTCTTTTCCCCATTCCCACCCCATTTTCTCTCTCCCTCCAGACCGTCTCCCTCTCTCCAGGAGAGAGGATAAAATAAATGAAGGAGAAAACGTGCCCTGAAGAAAACCAAAAATAAGCCATGGCCCACTGAGCATCCCCCCTGCTCTCCCCCAAGGGTTAAACAAATCCCAGGGCAGGTCAGCAGCCCTAAAGCAACAAGGCGTTAACCCTTCATGGATGCGGTAAAAGCCCATAACTTCTTTACATATGTTTATTTTTTATATAGAGAGAGTCATAGACTGGTTTGGGTTGGAAGGGACCTTAAAGATCATCTCGTTCCAACCCTATGTAAGTATACAAGTAAATATAAGTGTATATATATACACTTATGTACTTACATAGATATATTGGCTCCATATTCTATTACTATATATATATCTCTCACGTATATAATACATATTACTTTATATACGCGGTCTCTTACTTTATACCAAGCAAAAGCCCAAAGCACTTAGCTGAGCACAAGAGGATCCCACCATCGCTCCCATCCTCAGGCCAATGCAGGGTCCTGGGGGAGGTGATAGACCCTTCTTCTCTGGGCTGGAAACAGAGCAAGAAAAACACCCCCAAGAAGCATTTGCAAAACTATTCCAGCAAATCAACATTTTTGGCTGGCTGTATTTATCCATCAGCTCCCAAGGCAGCCACGAGGGAGCTGGGAAAGCTGTGGGGATCCCCTCAATGCTTCATGAATTTCAAGCGCAGACAATTGATTTACATCGCCAGAAATTTGCACAGGGAGGGAAAAAAAAAAAAAAAGAAAAAAAAAAAAGAGCTCTTCACCATTCATTAATTTTCTCTAAAATTCATTCATCCAATTAGGCAGCTGAAATGGCGCGTTGTGATTTAGATACCCTGTGACACACCATGACTATTGATGGTTCCCGATTCAAAGGGAATGGGAACAGAATAAATCCCAGGCTACAGGCTCTTCAGAACCTAATTTCCTTCCAGTTACGAACCAGGAAATCATCCGGAGAAATCGGGAGAGATTCAGACAAATTTAGGTTGGGCATCAAGAAACGGAGCGGGTTCTTCACCAACTGCGAGCAAGAGCTTGAGCCTCAGCTCTCGGCTGGCAATTTGGGGGAATTTTTGCTTTGCAAAATATCTCAGCATTTATCATTTATCATCTGAAATGGGGGCAGCCACGCTCGTGTGTCCACCCAGGACAGCATCTCCCGCCGCATCGCCAGCTTTCTTCGTTGGAGTTTCACTTTCAACTTCAGCGTCTTTATGAGCAGGGAGAGGCACCGGGCAGGACAACTGCCAAAGTCAGTACATCAGGTTTGTGCTGCAGAGGGCAGGTTTTAACAATAATAAACAAGGTAATTTTACATCGTCTCTTTGCCATTAAGAGTCGCTGCAATTTGCTGCCCGAGATGGAAGTGGACGTTATCGGGGTAATAAAGCGGCCACGTGGGTGCCCTACGGATGCTACCAGCCAGGTCTTCCTGCTTCACGTGGCTTGACCCATTTTGCAGAGGAGAAGGGTCTTTCCAAATTTTTCAAGGTGTTTTTCAAGTTGAATAAAGTTGCAATCCTAGGAATAAATAAATAAAAAAATCTCACCGAGGTACTAAAACAGGTGGAAATTGGGTTTTCCCCAATTTCCCACACTGAGCTCGCCGGAAGCAGGGGCACTCCATCCGCTTGTGTGCAAGATGCATTTAAAAGGCCCCAGTTGACACAGCTGAAGAGGGAAATTTGGGGCCAGAATAGGTCATTTAGGGCCTCCCACAAGTCAACCACAGGCTCACATTCCCCTAATGACCATGAAACCCCACCGCTATGCCCAGGGTCCTGCTCCCCCTCAGGGCTACGGGAACACGCAGCGTAAATAATACCGCAATAAATATTCAAGGCAGTTGCCTTCATCCTTTAAGCGAATATGGAGATATATATAGATACGTATTTAGAGAGAGTTATGGGCAACTCATCATCGTAACACGTAAGCACTTATTGAGTTTTCCAGGATTTAGGGGGAGATCCAGAGATGCACTTTAGGTGCCGTAACTTAGGCAACGCGATGCCTAAAATAAACGATGGGACACTCAAGGACGCGGCTTGCAGGTGCGGTCGATGCCGAGACCTCCGGGAGGAAAGTTTCCTCTCCTGGCTGGATCACAGGACATCCCTGATCTCTCGCAGGGCAGCACCGGGGTTTAAGTTCAGATGTCCTCAGCTTCAGCCCAACGCCTTGGCTCTCAAACCCAAAGAAAGGGAGATAACCATAACCCCATGCTCTGCGGAGCCCCGGGGGTGTTTCCCCCCATCACACTTCCCTCTGGATGCATTTCTTCCCCGACCCCCGTGATCCCTCATTACAAGGAGGGGAACAACCTAAAAATCTCTGCCTGGGGAGGTGTTGGGCAGAACAGGGGACCGAAACCTTCACAAGCTGGTCCATGCCCTGGGGAGAAGCAGCTGCCTTTCTTCTTTTTTCTTTTTTTTTTCCTCCTCCTCCAAAAAAAATTAAGCTCCAGAAAGAGAGTTAAAATCTGGAAGTAAAAAGGAAACTCCTGGTGCCAGGGCCCTGTCAGCACCGGGGCGTCGGGGAGGGGAAAGTCATCCCCTTTTCCCAAAAGCCTCCCAGGGAAAAAAAAAAAAAAAGGAAGAAGTAAATAAATTTCACTGAGCCTTTTGAAAACGCTGTAATTGCCTTTGTGGTCTAATTGCTCCTGGTTTTACAGCCTCATTTCTTGTCATAAAATTAGTCCCACTTTTTATGCTTTTTCCTTTGCTACTGGCCTGCGATTATTATTTTTTAATTGCTTTGGTGTGTTGATCTCCCCCACATCTCCCCGGGGACGGGGGCGAGGGATCTAACTCTGCGGCTGTCGCCCGCGCGGAGGATGCCGTGGCTGCTGAAGGAAGATGGCTGCTCAACTTTTTGGGTGCATATTAACATTCATCTCCCCAAAAGTGCCTTCAATAGCGAGGAGCGGGGCTGGGCACGGGGACCGCGCGTCCGAGCCGAGCTCAGCCGCGAGCGGAGGAAAGGCAGCGATTTCTTGCAGGACTTTGCGGGGGAAGAAGAGATCTAGGTACAAACCACAACCATTGGGGAGGTAATAAGAGCATAGGAGGAAACAAAACTACCCGAAAACGATAAAAGCCGCATCGTCAGTAACCCTTTTAATAACCATCTTATTTCAAACAGCACCAACTTCTCCTCGCCGGCTCTCCGGAGCAGCATCTATATTTGTTTTCTTTTTGATATACAGCTGCAATAGGAAGCCATGCGTGAAGTTTATTAAGCCTGGGTAATTTTCTATCAGTTCTGCGTGCTATTGATTTCATCTCCGCTGTTATCTTGCTCTGCCTGAACCTGAAAAGTCATTTAAAACCAAAAAAACCCCATATAATTCTTCAAAAATGCAACTATTATGGGATGTGGGATGTTGTCATTTTGGATGCATTAACAACATGCTGAAAATGAACGTGTCGGAGATACAAATCTTATTAAGGAGACTTTGATGATACCGAGACTAAAACGGAGGGAGCAGTTTGAGCTGAACCAAAACACGGAGCCGAATCTGAACTTAACTCTGCAAATTTCTTCCTCAGGGGTGGAAGGAAAATTGGATTTGCTTTGGCTTCCAGCCAGCCTTGCTTCATCCTGAACCAGCTCTCCACTGTCCAACCTCTCCCACGTCCTTGGAGTTACTCCCAGTTTATGGCATAAGCAAGAGTGAGCTCAGAGCGAGCAGCTCTACCCACCGCGCTGGCGATGCTCAGAGCTGGCCCGCGTCCACCTCGGGCTTGCAAGTCTTGCACAGTGTCAGAAATGCAGATGCCCAATGCAGAAAAACAAACCTTGAAGCCTTCTCCGTGCCGCAAAGGGTTTGCCAAGATCTTCAGCCCGACCCAGGGCTTCCCACGTGCTCCTCCGTGAAGTGAGAGTCCCCAGGGGCCACCGCATCCCATGTGCACCCCAGCCCCACGTCCAAGAGCGACCAGCCCAAGCAAGCAAAGCTTTTTTCCACAGCTGGATCATTGGCCTCGTGTTTTGGGCTCCACAAACCAAAAAGACAACAGTGGCAGAGCGAGTTAGACACGGGTCCCAGCCAAATCCAAACCTTCCTGGAGCCCTGAGATGCCAGGATTTGGGTCAGGCCCATCTGTACTCAATTCATCGGCTCTCTCAGCTAACTGGCATGAACCACCCTGCAATGACATTTAAAACATATTAATTAAGAAATCAAAATGTAGTCATCTCATTTAGCCTGTTGTCCAAGCTCCTTGTCAATCACGGCGCTGGCACAACCTGCCTGTCTCCAAGCTCAACGCTCCAGCCCTGCAGCAATCCCTGCCCTGCCGTAACCAGAAATACCCTCTCCCTCCCCGCTCCCCCAATTTTCCATGGTTTTAGATCACCTTCATTTTCTCACACCAGTCAGACCAGCGTAGTCCAGGGACATCAACCACCCCAGACCCACAGCACAAGGAGAATTTGTCCTGGCTGGATTTAAAAAAAAAAGCAAAGTGCAGCTGAAGGCTGCAAGATGAGTTGCGGGAATGAGAGTGCTTTGTGGGACGTCATCCAAGTCCTGCTGGACAAGATCCATCATCCCCTCGGTGCTCACCTGCCTCTGCGCCAGGAGACTCCAAAGAGAGCCAGGAGCTTCAGAGACCTCCAAAACTTTGCCCTACCAACTCGGGGAGGAGCACCTTGGGGGGGACAGGGAGGGGAAACCCCAAATGAGATGGGTAGAGCTTAGGAGCATCCGGAAAAACCGATGGGAAGTAGCAGGACTGATCCCCACGGCAGCAGCCCATAACCCTGCGCTTGCCCCAGGCGTTCTCCAAACCTCCCCGGAGAACATCTCTGTGGCACAACATTGCGGCTCACGGAGGGGAGGGGTGTAGGACGAGCTCAGGCTCAAAGCTCCTCTGCAGCTCAGCTCATGGCCAGCGTCCGCGTGCATTTGGGGACGGGGCTAGATGCCTTCAGCACCCTCCAGCCGCTGGTCTCAGGGAGGGATCGGGGGGTTGCTTGTGCTGGTTCTTCTGTGCAGTGTATTTGCGGGGAAGAGATGGGCACGCTTCATCCGTAACGGCCCATCATCATCAGCTGAACGCAGCCGGGACTTCCCAAAGAGCAGCCCCGTGGCTGTGACATTTGCGATGCACTAGGTTTAAACATTTTCAATCAAGAAAAACAATCCGTTCAGACTTGCTTTATGATTCATAGTGTTGCAAATGGAAGCGGTTAATATAATTGTCCAGCTGAGACCAGCAGGCTGGGAACGTGTAGCAGTGAGATGAACAATCAGGGAAGGTTGGGAGGGAATTTAAGTGCAGGTTAAGCAAATGCATTACTTTAATAACACACAGAGACAGCCCTGGTAGTTATAAAGAGGATAAAATAAATATTGTACCAGAAATCTACAGAATGGGAGGTTTTATCACCAAGACCTGCCCGCTTGCTATTTACTTTCAATTTAGGTTTTACAAAAGCTGCACTTGCCATGTTTTTTATGTATGGAAGAGAATGGCTTGAATTGACAAACGACCTTATTTCTCCATAAGTTTTACAAGGGAGCCTCAGTTTCTCAAAGAAAAATGGTCACCTCCCAGCAGTCGTCCTGGCGAGAGAAAGATGCTTTTTTTCTCCTTTTTTTTAAAAAAAAAAAAAAGAGGAGGACTATAATTCAAAGAGGAGACGGTGCCTCTGCTCCTCTCTGCCTTGGAGGTGGGCCAACCTCCTTGACTCCTCCAAATTGCAGAGGGAAGGGACCTGCTTCTCTGCAGTGGTTTCGTGCCTGAATTTCAGCCCTTTCCTTACTCCCTCTCGGACGTGCCCGTGGCGGTAGGGAACGGCCTGGGAAGAAAGTCCAGTTTGAGGACATGGCTCTGACGTTGCGCGTGACCCTACTTTGGGTTTCCCAGCCCTGAAAATGAGGGGTTTCCCACCTTTTAAATAATTAAATTGAGCTGGTTCAGTGTGAAACGCATAAAAAGGAGGTGGGTAAAGAAGAATCTATTGAAAGACATCATCATCATTAATCTGGCTTAACCAAACTCTGGCTCTCCAGAGGAGAACTATAGTGCTTTATTTATTAAAAGATATTTCTGAGGGCAACACATTAAATTAAAGTATCTTGTTCACAGCGTCCTGACTTAACGACACGTAAACAGCTAAACAAAACAGAACATCAGCTCATTGCAACCATTTATAAAATATTAAGGGTCTTAAAAATTAATTATTCACAGGCACCTTCCGCTTGTTTATGGGAGAGAATGAGGATGCACGGACTCCGGCAGGCTACCTGCAATACAGAAAGAGAAATATTGTTGTAAAACTCCCTCTGCGTGTCAGCTGTGTCCCCTGTTCTTGGGGGGGGGGCGATGGATTAATGCAAGGGGTTAATTCTGGGGCGGCAGCGCCTGGATGTTGGCACCTCCGCGGAGAGCTGCATCCTCCAGCATCCCCCATCCAGGCGATGGGCTACGAAACGCGGGATGAGACATGCAAAAAATACCAATGCCCACCCCCCCAAAAAACCCCAGACCCAAACGAATAGCGGCTCTCGCGGGGCACCCCAGGACTACCCGTTACGCCGCGTGCTGTAGTAAATAAGCTTCATACCAAGGGAAGGAGACAGGGAATGTAATTTTAAAGTCGCAGAATTTAGCATAAGGAGGTAATGGGATTGCAGTGGCTTTCCAGTAAATGTCATTGCTGTAATTAGGAGAACAATTATTGTCAACCGGCAGAATTGTCCCCTATCTGTCACTTCACCTACCTGTCACTCCAGAAGGAACAGCCAGAGCCACAATTAACACCCGGGCGGGTGGGTCGCCCAGTTCAGACCCCGCTAAGTGGGCTGGACGAGGGCAGAGCAGCGCCCGCCGCCGGCCGGAGGCCCTGGGGGACAGGGATTTGGGGGGTCCGTCCCCCCCGGTCCCCCTCCTGATTCACACCCCCACGCCTGAGGCAGCGTCGCACCTCTCGCCTCGACAGAGCTATTCACTGCGGCACCGGCCCAGTGCTCGGGCCTTGCACAGCAAAACCTTTGAGCGACGGCTTAACTTGGAGAAAACTCGTGTGCGGAACTGATTTACAAATGTGAGGCCTTGGAGGCCAAACCTGCCTCCGCCTGCAGCAGCGGGAAGCTGGCGGAGCTCCGTCAAGGAGGAGGAGGATGCCCCAGCGATGAAGGCAGCCCAGGAACACGTGTGCTCGCCCCAGCTTCATCCCCACCTACTCATTTTCCCGAGTGAGCACAGAATCACAGAATCACAGAATCACAG
>NW_010513185.1:11050-11302 GCF_000687285.1 Phaethon lepturus
CTCTCGGCGAAGAAATTTTTCCTAATATCCAATCTAACCCTCCCCCGGCGCAACTTGAGGCCATAACTTGAGGCCACCAAACTTGAGCAGGTTGCTAAGAGTGTGGCTGACGGCACGTCTGAAGTACGGGGCACTGATGAGCAGCAAAGAAGTGGCCGCGGGGGAGAACGGAGGTGTAACCCGCTAGTGATGGCAGCCGAGCCCCCCTGAGGGCCCGTCTCCAGCTCCAGCCCGTGGCTTCCTGGCACGTGG
>NW_010513186.1:0-1243 GCF_000687285.1 Phaethon lepturus
CGCGGGCAGCCCTATAGATCCCGCTGCCCTATAGGTACAGCGACCCGTGCATCCAGCAACCTGCATGCTCAGCAATCTTCGTATCCAACAACCCTGTACGTGCGGCAACCCTATATCGTCAGCAACCTACGTACCCAGCGATCTTATATATTGATGTATAAGATACATGTGATATATACTGATCTATCCGGCATCCCTATATCGTCAGCAACCTATCCAGCAACCTTACATATTGATATATGAGATATATATGATATATATTGATCTATCCGGCAACCCTATATCGCCAGCAACCTATATATCCAGCAATCTTATATATTCAACAACCCTATGCACCCAGCAGCCCTATATAACAGCAATCTTAAACACCCAACAGCCTGCATATCCAGTAACCCCATATATCCAGCAACACATTATATCCAGCATCTGCTATAGTCTGCAATCCCATATAGCCAGCGGACCTATATATCCAGCAACCCTAAACACTCAGCAACCCTAAATACCCATCCTATACACCCAGCAACCCTATATATCCAGCAATCCATACATCCAACAACCCTATATAGCCAGCAGACTATATAGCCAGCAACCCTACACATCTAGCAGGCTCTATATGCAGCAGCCCTGTATAATCAGCAATCTTATACATATGGCAGCCCTATATATCCAGTAACCCTATATATTCAGCAACTCATTATACCCAGGAACTTATATATTCCGCAATCCCGTATATCCAGCAGACCTATATATCCAGCAACCCTAAATACCCAAGTCCTATATATCCGGCAATCCCATATATCCAGCGACCTAGAAATCCAGCAACCCTATACGGCCAGCAGTCTATATAGCTATATTTCAAATTATTCCTTTCAACCTCCCCACTGGGCTGTAAGGAAAAGGAGCTAAACCCACCCAAAGCCCACAGAGGAACAGCTTTGACATCCCTCACGCTCCAAAAACACCCGCTCGCCGCCTCCGGGGCCCCCAAAATTCCCCCGTATAAATATTTTGGGGGGGTTTATTAAATCTCTTGGCAGGAGCCGAACGGCTCAGCTGCAGAGAACGGAGCAACTCGGTGCACGCAACGCCGCTTGAAAGACACCGCTTGGCGTCACCCCGCTGCAAAAAAAATGCTCCATTTTAGTACAAGCGCGGAATTCGGGAGCCGGGGGAAAGCGGAGGAAGGCTGGACCGTGCCGGCGGGGCTACAGAGCCCTTCCCGGTGGCATCTGGGCGGCGGGGA
>NW_010513187.1:0-265 GCF_000687285.1 Phaethon lepturus
CACCCCGCCCCTGGCCCCCCAGCCGCCTGCCTCATCACCGCCGTGATTTAAATAAGAAAACCCGAAGAAACGGGAACAACCGTTTTCTCTCTCATAGCCCCGACAGCGATCAGACCCGGCCGCCCAGCCAGATGCACGGGGCAAACCCCGAGACTGTTTGCCCATGCACAAAAACACCGGCTCGGATTTTCTGGATAATCTGCTCACGTTTTCCCTCGTTTAACGACAACAATAATTAAAACATCCGGCAAAAGTGGCCATTTAA
>NW_010513188.1:0-15178 GCF_000687285.1 Phaethon lepturus
CCTAGTGTTTCTGTGATTCTGTGAGATCAGGCGTTCCCTTTTGCCATGTAACACAGAGGGCCAAAGTTGGCCCTGATTAAGTGAATAGATAGCCACAGGAGAGCATAGGGAGCTTAGAATGGGATTCTATCAGCTCTTCACAGAAAATAAGCTGAAAATACCACTACAGTTTTCCTTGATTTAATTTTTACAAAAACGTCTTATCCCCCTCTATGGCCTGTACACTGGTTATCCCTTTTTCTCCCTCCTAGACTGCAATGTGCCCAGTACTTCTCAGACGGGTGCTCAGAGGCTTGTCTTGGATGTTCTGAAAAAGAACTAACTGGATATTAGAAAGATGATAATTACCCCGCTCTGTGAAAACTTTCTTCGCTTACGTTGCAGAAGCATCCAGAGCCCTACTCGGTACTACAGGTAGAGGCTAACACAGGCTATTCCAGTTAATGAAAATAAGGCTGTTCTGACAAGCCTGCTGGATGCACGTTAGGATGACTAAGGCTGTAGCACGCTGTGAACTTAGAATCCGACTCTTGAACTGCCTTGTGTGCGGCATGAAAGCCTCTGATGTCTCAGTAGTTGCCAGAACAAGTAATTGAGTTTTCATATTCTGAACTAACCCTGCCTGAGGATTTTAATACTCTGCAATTACACAATCCCACCTCTTCTCCCCAGACCCTATGGATTTGACATGATTTAAATCAAGTTAACAGAAATACTCTGCCCAGAACAACCCTAAGCCCCACAAACTAATAGGAATCATAATACAGATCTTGCCACATGGACATCGAGTCACAAGATTTCCCCCCTCCCATACCCACTGCCAGAGCACAAGCTACTATTTCATTTAACCGTGCAGCACAAAGCCTCAAATCAGCATGTCACCAGTTTCTGCTGCCCCCAGGAACATTCTGCTTTGCTATAAGAAAATAAAACAAACAAAATATCTAAACCTGGGAAGGTGGGCAGTACCTTGGGGGAAAATATTCAAGTCTGTATGCAACATATGCAGACCTGGGCAAAGGATTTTTTTTTTTCCCCCCCGCAACACAGCCTTGTGTCAGACAAAGGCTGACAGAGAAACTGGAATGTGGAATGTTCAGTGGAATATAGAGGAATTTTGACACTAACTTCAGGAGGAGCACAATCCTACCTGAAGACCTGCATGTCAGCAGAAGGGAAGCACCCTTCTACCATGTGCTTCAGCGTGACTGCATTTACATTTCATTACTCTTTGTACTGTTTGTATCAGCGCTGCTCCCAGATCAGGTTAGGTCTGGTGGAGCATTGTTTTTGTTTTGGGTTTTTTGGTTGTGTTTTTCTGTTGGTGTTTTTTTTTTTTTAAATTAGGCAAACTAAAGAAATATTGAAGTTCTACCTTGAGTTACAGGCAGTGAAACAGCGTAACTTATGTCAGTGATACCAAGTTATACCCAAATCTTAACAGAGTCACAGAGCTATAAAAAATGTCTGTCTACTGATAATCTTTATATTCCGCAAGATTATCTTCTCGACGCTGAATGAATTCCTGGCTCAGAAAGGTTCTTTGCCATCAGCTTTGAAGGGCTCGGGTTATACGTCTACTCTGACAAGTAGCACAGCAGGAGCAGATCTACAGCGTAAAACAGGAGGTGCTAAAGACCCAATATTTGCATTGTGCACATTTCTGAGATATTCTCCTTGAGACCATATCTAGCTGGTGCCACACCAACATGACCGTCAGTCATTAGAGCATGTTAGATGCAATCCTAGACTGTATTCTGCTAAATACAGTCAAAAGAAATCCAGGTCATATACTCCAAGATCGCCCCACGATGCAAGCAAAGGTACTCTAAGCAAGGAGAGTTGGGAGATAAAGTTCAAAAACACACTGTTAATCCCAGCTAAAATGCTAATGTAGAGAGAGCATTTGATCTCCCTGCTACACACACAAAACATACAGCCTACCTGAACTTTGGATACCAATTCTTGCGAGAGGCAAGAAAAGTACAGAGCTAACAGGGCTCCCGCACCTCCAAGTTCTCCCGGGAGGCACAGGTTTTGACTCTCCTACCAAATATCTTCTGGGTTACGGTAACTCTCAGATCCGGCAGAGAAGATCCTGTTTCAGCTGAGTGACAGCCATGGAGACCATGCAAATGGAGAAACCTGACCAGGTTGGATTGTAGGAGGTGCTGAATCACAACCAGCTCTCTCAGATGATTCACAAATGCAGAACAAGCTCTTCAATGCAAACAGGACGCAGTTAGTGTTCTGGGATCAAAATATATCTTCCAGGAATACAGTTATCTCAGTAACGTCTTTACAAAGCAAAAAGATCATTCCACAAGGTGCTGAAGTACACAAGGCCTTCAAGCTAAGCCTAAAATTAAATCTCAATTCAACATAGAAAATGGGACACACACTTCCTATAGGGAACAGGCTCTAGCGTGGTCCAAAGCTTGGATATAATCCAGCAAATCTTCCCAGAGGGAAGCCTTTTCTCTTTTTTGCTCTCTTTGCTGTGAAGCATTTCCCCTGGGAGCTGCTCTGTACAAAACTCCAAGCCAGCTTCACGATTTCAAAGGGCTCCCAGCAACAGGGTCTTGGCACGGGCAGAGCGCAGGCAGACTTCTCACACCTTAAAGCCACCTCAGTTAAATTATTGGCAATTAGTGGCATGGAAAGAGAACAGCCTCTGCACAGTGACAGAAGCCCACAGGTCTTCCATGGTCCATTTGGAAAGACATGCATCTGCATTAGAAATCCTTGAGCTGCCCATGTTTAGACAGCAAGATTGGGCACTACAAGTTTATTCTTTCACAGCTAAGTATTTCCATAAAGGTATATAGATGATGACAAACCTCTTCTGTTAGCAGACTTAATTATGAGTTTTACATTAATAAAGCCTCAGGCTTTTACTGATAAGTGGCATTTCCTAGCATGTATTTGAATGAGAAAATGCAGAAAGAATAGAAATTAATCTCTGAAGTTAATTAAATGGCCAGCAGATGTTCCTGTTTCCCACAACATACTGTAAAGTTTTTGATAAATTATGAAATATGGCTTTATATGTCCAACTAGTACAGCGACATTTGAACTGACTTTAAAGGATCTGTCCTGGTTTCAGCCAGGGTAGAGTTAATTTTCTTCACAGAAGCTAGTGTGAGGCTGTGTTTTGGATTTGGGATGAGAAAACATTGATAAGGTGCTGATGTTTAGACTTGTTGCTAAGCAGTCAAGGTCAGTCCAGCTTCTCGTGCTGGCCTGCCAGCAAGAAGGCTGGGGGTGCACGGGAAGCTGGGAGGGGACACAGCTGGGACAGCTGACCCAGGCTGGCTAAAGAAATATTCCATACCATATGACATCATGCTCAGTATATAAAGCTGGGACAAAGAAGGAAGAGGGTGGAGGGACATTTGGAGTGATGGCATCTGTCTTCCCAAGAAACCATTACATGTGACGCAGCCCGGCTTCCCTGGAGATGGCTGAACCCCCGCCTGCCCATGGGGAGTGGGGAATGGATTCCTTGTTTTGCTTTGCTTGCGTGGCTTTTGCTTTACCTATTAAACTGCCTTTATTCCTCCGTTTCCCCCTTCCGATTCTCTCCCCATCCCACTGTGGGGGAGTGAGCAAGCAGCTACGTGGGGCTTAGTTGCTGGCTGGGGCTAAACCACAACAGGATCTCAGACACCAACTAATCCAGCAAAGCCACCACCAACTGCCTTCTCCTCTAAGTAAACACATGCAACTTTGCATGATATGGAAACAGTCTGCACCTCACATTAATGGAGATAAATGTGGTAGCCTGAGAGCCTTTAATAACCACCTGGACTCTAGGAAAACCCAGCTGCACAGCTCCCAGAGCACACTCTGTACTCAGCTCTTAGCTCTAACATATTTTCCTAAAAGACCCTGGTTAGGACATCCCCATTTCCAATATAGGTTTACACATACATTTCCTGAAAACATTTTTGTAACTGATTAGGAGAGAGGACTCCACCAGGACTAAACACACCCACCCGAAGATACAAGATGCCAAATTCTAAAGCCCAGTTCAGGATGACCAAGAGTTGAACCTGTAGTATCCCAAATCAGTGTCTTAACTGGTCTATTGTTATTGCCAGCTTTACCATACTCCAGAAAACCCACCAAGTTTAGATTTAAATTAGAAATGGCAGGCTGCCATGAAGCAAGCAATGAAACATCTTCCTTGTTAAAAGGTTCTGGGTAAGCTCTAGTCCAACATCTACATGGACAAACACTCCTGCCTGTGGCAAGCTGCGTTGAAGCCCCCAAATATTAACAGAAACTCAAGTGCAAGATCACATCAAAAGACTCCCATTTGTCAGAGACTGGAAGTCCCTTGTGCATCATAACCAGTCTGGCCAAAGTGCTGGTCTGCTCCCTTCCCCTGAAACCAGCTCTGAGGGATCACAGGACCTTTCATTTGTCAGTCCTCGGCTGACTGATTACCACCGTCAACACTGTGGTTCATCTCCCACCAGACAGCAGCACCAGGGCCTTCACTTCCATGGCCAGAAAATGCATAGGTATTTTACATCCCCTCATCCTCATGCCAGCAACAGCCTTTACTAGGAACTCAGCTTTAGCTGGCCTCCAGCTGGAGCCTTCTCCCTGCCTGATATTCATCTCGTTGATATACTTATAGGCAAACATATCCCCTCTTGGCCTTCATTATACTATGCTAAGCAAGTAAGCCAATCTCTTCTGGTCTCCTCTAAAAGCAAGCTCTTTATTTTCCTTATCACACTAGCAAGCTTTCTTTGTAGCTGTTGGTACCTTGGACACAGGTCATCAGAACATATTCCAGAAGAGATCAATTCAGGTCTTCGTTAAGCAGCATTTATGCTCTCCACCAGAAGCAGCCCTCACCAACACGTTCTCACCCTCTCCACTTCCAACCCCTCAGTCTTCTGCAGGCTCTCTGAGCCCATTTTCTTCACTCCTGTCCCCCTGAATCCAAAGCCAGCAGCTACCGCTTCCACACCCAAGGCACAGGTCTCTGGAGAGCAAAGGGAGGTTCTCGGGGGAGGCGAGACTCAGCCAGTATTCCCTGTCCTGCAATAGCTGGGGACATTGGACAGGACGCAGGTGGCAGAGTCCTGTCCCAATTAGACTTTTGCAGTGTTTGAGAGCACAGTCTGGCCAAATTTGACACAAAAATTGCAACTAGATTTATTTTTCTTACCTCCCCCACCCCAAGCACAGGTTAAAGGTCTGCCCTACCTGTCCCACATACGACATTTCTAGAGTTTCTTATCCAGAAGATGACTTTTTTTTTAACACGAGAAATTTCCCTTCGATTTTTTATTGGAATTCCTTATCTCTTTCAATTACAACTGGAACCGATATTATTGACCTGATAAAATTTTAACTAGAACACTGAAGCAGCACTCAAAAACAATTAGGTAACAACAAGCACTCTGCAGGCTTTACTTCTGACACCGGACAGTCAGAGCACGTTGAGTTCAAGTCCTATTTACACATAATTCTATTAGTTGAAAGATTTCACTGGGTAGTGACAGATGCAGTTGCCTGGAAGCCCATTATAACATGCAATGCCCATTATCCTGAAAATCAGACACAGGAGTCTAAGTTAACTGTGTTTCATATTGCAATACACGCAGCACACCTAATTTGGAAACAATATACACTAGTTATGTTTGGTTTAACCTGTAGCCTTCACATAACAAAATTCAACTCCACAGTTCAGCAGATGTTCCAAAATTTTATAATTTTACCCCACCTTCATATTCAAAAGTTGTTTTGCGTTTGGCAAAAAGGAGTATAATTACTTCGGAGCTCAGTGCCCTTCAAATCAGACTTAAAATCATAATTTTATGAGATTATACTAGTAAAGATGCTAAAAAACTGCATATATTGTGCAAAAAATCCCATGTTCTGTGGTTATAGTCTTCTTGCTGTCAATAGGAACTTTTGCTATGCTTCAGTGGTCCCATTAAGAAACATATTAATTGAACTATACAAGTCCTTGGTAAAAATACTTATTTCCAAACTCAGGATATACTGAAAAGCATGCAGAACTAATCTGTGCTTCTCATGAAGACCACTTGGCAATACTGTATAGCACCCTGTCACATGGAAAAAAAAAAAACAATACACACAGCTCTCCAAATCAACAGCATGTATTTACAAGTCTGCAATTCAGATTTTTTTGTGGGAAGACGTAAGATCACAGAGGGAATTTTGTTATGAGGAAAAATTAAGAGTTTTTAAATCAAGCACTATTTCATTGAAGGAGACCGCTCTTTTCAGATACCAAGTCCCAGTTCAGAAAGCACATTTTCCCCATTGCAGAGAAAAGCCAGAATCAAATGTTGTCTTAAAATTAAGGCAGCAGAGCAGTCAGTAACATTGCGCTAGTTAAACACTGACATCTACAGTCGCGTCTGGGGAAAAAGATTGTCTCTGGAGTAGGATCCAACAGTCACCAGCACCCTTTGGAAAGCATTGCCCCGTACTCACGCTCGATAGGCACGTCCCATTCATAACCGGTGCGAAACTCGCTGTGCAGATTAAGGATTATGCCACGACATCAGACCTGCCAGAATTACTTTTTGTTATTAACAATGAAAGGCTAGACACAGGCAGAAGAACAACACTGCTATCGGGAGGCAGGGGACAAACCCAGAACTCAAAGCCGGGCCCATGGTTTGGCTTTTCAATGCTACTTGAACATCCATAACTTCAGCTGAAGTTTGCTCTGTGCTGGCACTCTGGCAAGAAGAGGAAACACCTTGCAATTTCCACTGCTCCCAATAGGTAGTGGGTTTTTTTAATTATACTCTTAATTAGACCAGTAATTGCAATACAAAGAAAAAAGTTAATTTGATAACTTTATATAGTACCTGAGCTACATACTACCAACAAACAAAACTGGATGACAGCTACGAGTTCAGCAACATTTCATGCTAAAAAAGAAAAAAGCACACCACTCACAGCCAGAGGGCACATTTAAATTAGATGATTAACACGAGCTTGGCCTTGAATTTTCCTCAGGTGAGACCAGGTACCTGGTTCTGCACCAGTCCTTTCCAGCTGCACGTCTTTTGTTCTAACTGCTACAGAACATGCTCACATTTTTTTTAAATATCCAGGAAAAACAAAGCTCTAGGAAGTCCGAGGCTCTCCAAGTTCATCCCATGCCACACCTTCACTCCACCATCAGATCACTGGCTGCTGTGCCCACAGCCCTTGCCTCGTCGCTCCAGCACACTACTGGAAGGATCACACACCTCAAACTCACTCCTGCTAAACTCCAGCAGCTGACACTGCACTACTACTCATCCATGGTCTGCCCGCACTCAAGCCACCTCTTCCTCTGTGCATTACAAGATTGATTTTATTAATCAATGCCCAATCACATCGAAGGGACCAGCCACATCAAGGATAATTTTAAGCCTTCGGAGATCCACTTCCTTCAGGTGGCCTGAGCTCACTTCATTATGCTCTCTTCAATGTTCCCCTGAAGAGAGAAGTCAGCACATGCAGCTGGAACAGTTGAGATATCCCTGTCAGAGGGATACACTCACAAAATGACAGTTTCTAACAGGGCAAGGGAACAAAAATCATGTATGAGAGTCTATATTTCCTATCTGAACAGGACAAAGCTGTAATTCTTATGCGAAACCTCAACACAACCTAAGAGACTTTAAGATAAGCATGAAGGCCAGGAGAGAAGAAAAATGCATGGATGGATGAAGACAAATCAAGCAAGCTGTTGTTACAAGCGGTCTCTTACCATGAAGTTTAAACCCTGAACTTCTGCCGAATTGGAGAGCACTCATCTATTCTCAGGTGATATTTGCATCATTAGGGAAGGCTCTATTAAAAATGCAGCTCTCGGACTCTCAGCTTTATTGTTTTTCCTCTTGCCTGCTAGTCAGAGGGGGTTTTATTACCTTAATTTCTTCTCAGTTGGTGGACTGGATTTTCCCAACTAAGAGAGTCAGGAAATCCTCTTTTACCAGCCTCTTTTCATGCATGTAATCCCAGGCTACTCTATAACAACGCTATTGCACATTGCCCTTATGATCACCGATTATACGCAGGACAATTACTGCTCTCTTGGCAATTTGCACTCTTCTTAGTAAAGAAAGTCACAGTCGGGTCAACTAGCATCAAAAATATCTAGGTGTTTCAGTTCAGAGCCAGCTCTTCCCTTTCTCAGCAGCGCTTAAACTCACAACCTCTGTCAGGGTTCACCATCATTTATCCAGTTATCCTACCTGACGATAGATCTGGGTTCATCAACACCTTGCCTGAAAACTCCATCTCACAAGGGATTTTTCCAGTCATGGTTTTTATGGTTTTTGTTCTTACAAGCAAGGGCCTTGCCAGTTGTCACCTAAGACAATTTGTGGGTGGATATCCCACCCACCCACATATCCCAACATTGCAATTCAGTCAGCATCCGCTGCGCTCTGTGCAGGGCTTTGTCCCATGTGCCAGTCACCGTAACATCTGGGCTAGTTGAGGTGGCAGCAATCCTTGGATGGTAAGGAGCAGATCAGCAGGGATGTCAGGAAAGCTCCCAGGTAAACCGCGGCAGAGTCCCGGGTTCACAAAGCAAGCAGAGTTAAAAAGCGATCTGCAGAAGGTCATAAAACCACTGAAATACAGAACAGGAGAACACACAGTTTTGTCCTAAGTACGTAAGTGACATCTCCACGTTCGTTACTATACGGCTCTCGCTGTTTAGGGGTGCAATCCTAAACCTCCCTCTGCAGTTTCTCCCATCTCTTGTCCTGGGAATTGGGCACGTCAAGTCCTCCAAGATCAATAAGAGACAAACCGGGCTGTTTGTGCTGTATTTCAGGATTAATTCAAAACAGGAATGCAGAATAGAGCTCAAATTTTAGTCTGCTTTCAAGTCTTTGCCTCACAAAATAATTAACTAATTTTCCTCATGTCTTACCCAGAATATCACGGAGTGAAAAGATGGGAGCAGAGAGAAACCAAATTTTTAAAATGACATCTCTTAAAAATGTCTTTGGAATACATTATGGTTTCTCACCCCAGCTGCCAGCCTCGATCCCCTTACTCCCCAGAATCCATGCATGAATCCTCTCCCACTGAAGGAAACCTGTAAGCGGAGAAGTCATTTCTGCAAACTCCTCAAGAAGCTGCAGATCCTTGGTCTCTCCGTGCTCTCAGCCTCAAAGAAGGGGAGCCAAGCACACCTTTGGATTTCACGTGCAAGTGAAGGAGGATGCAAATACCTGCCTGTAAAACCCAGCTATGGCAGCGCCGAGAGGTTTTACGCAAGACTTCCAATTCGCAAGAAAAGCAGGTGACTGCTTTTAAACTACCAGTGATGGAGTACTTCAGATAAAAACACTACCATCTGGGGGTTTTATTCATTTAGGTTTTAACTATTGGAATATCGGTTCTTTAATAAACTGATCCCAGCATAAATCTTTAAGGAAGTTATGCAACTCACTAGAACACTAGCTGAAAGGCAAATTTCTTTTCAGTATCAATACCAAACCATATCTTGTCACAGAGAAAGCTATTTTTCAGAATTTCTCCTTGAAAATGCAAACTGTCAGTTAAAGCCAGTAGATGGGGAATGCAATCAAAGGATGAGAGGAGGAAAACTCTTAGCTGCAAATCCCTGGACTACCTCTATCATCACTCACAGAAACAAAACGCGTACCTGGGTGTTTAAATATCACTATAATTTATTCAGGGGGGTGGCAAGTTTTACACTTTTATAGTCATAATTATACAATGCTGTATTGCTCTTCAGTTTCAAGAGGCCATTATAGAGCTCAAATCCACTCACAACTAGTGATCTCAAGCCTGTTACTACATCCCTTCCCATTTTTTCCAACATATCAAGCCACACATAAACCCACTTGTTCCCATTAATGGAAACAAGGAAAGAGCACAGGATGCAGTGATTTACCTTGCAAAAGAATATTGACACTAACCCCCATCCTCCCCCAAAAAAGCAGGTTTCCAACTTACTAGCAAGAGACATTTCAGCTTTTATTGCAAAGGATTTTCAGGTAGTTTATAGAAGACAAAAGGCCCCAAACTGCTTGTGTTTTACTACATCTCAAGTTTAACTGGCTGGTTCAACCACATACAGTTGCCAAAAATTGAAAGTTTTCATTCAGAAATTAACACAACATCGTGGGAAGTTTTAGAAATTGAATTTTCCTGATATTTCCATAAATTGCAGCTAAATTTTCCTTCCCTTGTTTTCCAGCTCCATTTATGGTTTCTTAATTTCCCGACACTGATGAGACTTCCTCCTGCCCCTGGGTTTTTCACCTGCCCAGTGCTGGGCACCTCCCATACCCCTTCAAAAAGCCATCAAGGGAGCAGGAAACACAGATATCCTTTCACAGATCATACAAATGCGGTGCAACATCACTGGGGAAAACCCTTTCAACCATTTCGTTTGCGAGACTTGTATTACCAAGTATCTCAGCATGTGGCGAACAAGCTATTTGCTCACACGGC
This sequence comes from Phaethon lepturus, assembly GCF_000687285.1. Lineage (NCBI taxonomy): Eukaryota > Metazoa > Chordata > Aves > Phaethontiformes > Phaethontidae > Phaethon > Phaethon lepturus. The sequence goes on from NW_010513188.1 coordinate 10,495, forward strand.
CGGTGCCTCCCCCTCAGCTGGCCGGGAGCAGCGATACCCAACTGGACCAGTCCCAGTACTGCAGCAAGACAGGAGCTGGTACCTGGACCCCAGAGAAACCCGTCCCATCACCTGGATGGAGGAAGGCGGAAGGGTGGGCAGAGTGACAAGATGTTAAAATAGGTTTTGGAAATACCATGTCTGTTAACAAAAACAACTATTTTAGTCACAAAACAAATTAAAACACCTGAGCTGGAGGGTGGGATCTAGGATAAGGTCCCTGGGATACTCGAAGAGCACAGAACACTCACGTGTGGGTAGGACACGCTTGTAGAGATTCATCTCTGCTACACATACAGCATTTCTCATTATTCGGCACAGATATGTGCATCGCCTATGATTTGTCAGAGAATGATTGATGTAGCAGCTGTATTAGTCTCTCCTTTAGCTGCTCTTGGGGGTCACGTTGTCAGTCAGAGCACATATAAATGCAATGCATAGGAAAGCTACTATCGCTACGAATACTTTAGGGGAAACATTAGACTTGGTCTCAAGTCCTAAGAAGGGCTACCAGGTAGACTCTTGCTCAGGATACTTGTCCAAAGAAACACACTCTGCCTGCCCCAAAATTCAGAAGCACATAAATCCAGTACAAAGGCATCTGTATAGCTGTCGGGGTATCACCCCAGAAGGCAACAGCACCCATAGCTGCACAGCCAGCCTTGTAACATGGCAAAAACCATCCCAGCCACCGTTTTAACACGCCACTATGATCTACCAGCAGATGGATAACACTTCTATTAAGACTCAACAGGATATTTCACATCCTGCTGTTATTCTAATAGCATTTATTAAATACCGAGCTCAACAGCCATGAGGAAAAAAAAAAAATCCAGCTTTGCCTGCATGCTGTAGGGGGATTTTTAAACCCAAATGTATCTATTGCTGTTTCTCTGAAACTCCGGAAGAGAAAAATACCGAGATTGCTGGAGCTCTAAAGATGCCCAAGCCCTCCCCGGGAAGCCGCCCGGCACAGCCCCCCAGCTCTGGCCAGCTGCGCCCAACAGGCACGAGTGTTAGACTTCACCTCAAAGGCAACAGTAATCTCCAAAATTTCTTGACATTGGAGTCATAACTTGGCCTGGTATAAAAAGGCCAATTACTTTTTAACAGTGCCATATAAAACATACTCCTTTAATATATTCACATGGATCATTAATAGCTTCTTTATCTCAATTAAACATTTAGTTTCAGTAAACTGATGGCATAATGGAAATTCATCTGCTAGTTCTTATGTGCATTTAAAAGACAGTAGCAGGCACATTTGGCAATAATACTCCCTATTACTATTATCACCGTGACTGCTACATACAGTCAAAGGACATCTTTTTAGATTTTCCATCAACTACAAGCACGAAAGGTTAATCCTGGGACACAGGCAATCTGCCAGGCAGGACTGCAACATCTTCTCTGGATGAAGTCACCAACCCTTCCTCACCACCTCAGAGCCCATTTTGCCCTTCCACGTTTTGTTTCCTTCTTGCTGGCTGCGCTCTGTACACAAGAGGTTTTCCTCTCTCCCCATCTGCTGAGAAGGCTCACTGACGTTTTCCCTGGCTTCTCATCACACTAGTATTTTATATAAATAAAACCATTTTCAGAACACCTCTCATAGTAAAGCAAAAGCAATACAGTTTTAATGTATAGACATATCAAATCAAATTAAGCATCACACTGAGAATATTTTACGGGGATTATTTTCTTAAGTATTATTTTGAAATTCGTTATGAGCAGACTTGAATCCCTAAATTTACCAAATGTTCCTGGAACACGTAATGATGCAGACATTGGAAAGATGAGGTCTCCATCCCTTATATTTGAGTATGTTCTTTAATTTACTAACGGCAATAAAGAAATTTCCCACACAACATGCACGCACAAAAAGACCTTTCCTCAGTAGAGGACTGATCACATCAAAAACACAGACTGAATGACACCCAAATGCTACAGTTTATAAATTAGAAATCAAACATGAAGACTCATAGCTCCTCCCCCGCTAGTATTTGTTATTTTTCCTCAGTATATTATCTAGCCTTACTGAAGAACTGCAGAAGTATTACATACTTCTAAGGTTATTCATCAGTTTATGATTCTACTTAGATTTTGAGCTGTAATCAGGTCATAAGATATGGCATGTAGCCATATCATCCAAAACCTGTGCAATACCATAGCCAGTCTCGTAGTATCTACTATTCAATATAGCAACATAACAACACTTGGCAGTAAAGAGACTATACTATGTTACTCAAAATTCCTATATTCCACCATACATATCAATTAATTTCTATGATAAAAATCCCTCGACTACTCTTCCCCTTCTTACCATTTTGAGACCTTTAAAAAAATCTTTTTCTTGGATAATATATTGAACAAATTGCCACAGTCAGGAAACAAAACCAAAGATAAGAGAATGAAGAGATTAGAAATCCACTTGCAGATCTTACAAGATAACCAAACGAGACATTCATTCCCACTCTCCCCGGCAGAAATACACCTGTGCTTATAATCTGTCCAATTAACTAAATCAATTATCTATTTTTTTAAAAGATGCAGGAATTTCACTGCTTTTAGTCATAGCAATAAACTTGATAAATGCCGACTCCAGTGTTCACTGGCTACCATATCACAAGTTTGGAATCACTCTTGGAAGACTTCGTCCTTTATCATTACTAATCAATTCATAACATAAGCAAGTATTTTACATGCAGAGACGCTCCCCATTTTCTTCATTACTCCTCAACCCCAGTGCCAAAGTAGAAGATAGGAACACAGGGGAACTCCTTAGAATCCACAATCATTCATTCTTTTGTTGCTGTTTTTTTGCTTTGTTTTGTTTTTTAAATTCAGGCTTTCGGTTCAGAAGTTAATGTTCCCTCAACAATGCAATGCCAGCTTCCCTCATTTGTTCCGTCATTATATTTTATCATCACCAAGAGCCTCAAGCATGCCTTTCAAAACTGAATTTACAACGTTACTCAGACCATCCATCCATCACTAGCCATCACTAGCTCTTCCCTGCGGCCCGCTGTCTGTCAAGGTGCTCTGGTGCAGGGGGGATGGCTGGAGCACAGGGCAGGTGGCACGCGGGCAGCCTGCCCGGAGGTGCAGCCCGAGGCGGCAATTTCTGGTCTGAAGCTCAGTGATCAATTCCCTAGCATCAAGATGGGAAACCCTGGGAGTACAAAAAAAAAAAAAAAACATTGGAACAGGCTGCCCAGGGATGTGGTGGACTCACCATCTCTGGAAGTGTTCAAAAAACGTGTGGATGTGGCGCTTCGGGACATGGTTTAGGGGGCATGGTGGTGTTGGGTTAACGGTTGGACTTCATGATCTTGAAGGTCCTTTCCAACCTTAGCGATTCCATGAAACAGATTCATAAGGTGAATTGTTCAGACTATGTCTGCGGTAACTCCGCAGAGTTACCGTTCTGCGGAGCACAACACAGACTGTGCTCCCAAGAAAGCATGTAAAATAAATTCACTCTCTTTTCTTGCAAATGAAACGTTTCCAAATGAGAACCAAGCTTGTATGCACACAGGAAGATACATGGTCCATGTACAGCATTATGCCAAGATCCAGACGATTGAGAGCACTCACAAAATTAGGATAGTCAACAGGCTGTAAGGAGAAAAGCAAAGAGTAAGCTACTATCTAAAGAGACCGAGTCTTATTCCTCCCCGTGCAAGCACATGCACCCACGCCAGCAGTCTCACTCTACCGGAATGCTGTTTTTTCCAGGAAGTCCTAAGCATTGTAGCTTCCCCAGGTGGGGCATCTTTTTTTGCCCCCTCCTCCAGCCAGCTTCTACTGCTTTTCTTCTCACTTCCTTCCATTAACAAAAAAGCAGTAGCTCTCAGCTTCTCAGGTGTACATCATTCACTATTGACGGTGACCCATACACTGAAGAAGTGAGAAATGCAGAAAAAGGAAAAAAAGGAACACACTCTCAAAATACATTTGAAGGGATAAGAAAAACTGCTATCAGAAATAACACAGGATCCAGGGGAGTCAGCCTTAGAAACCACTACGCTCTGTTCCAAAGTTTCCAGATGTACAAGGAGGCCAGGCTATTATGTTCAATTCTTGACTGATTTAATTGGTATGCACAGCAAGCCCACAAGACAAACTACAGGCGAAGTTATAATTGCCCTGATTACATAGCTCTACAAGAAGCTTTCAACAAAACAACATACAGCAGTTTTCCTTTATTTATATCTGACACTGAAGAACATCATGGACAATCCATTTTTAAAAACGACTCTGAAGAAACTATTATCAGAAGCAAAGAATAATAAAAACAGGAGGTGGAAAAAACAGTGAGCTAGTCAGCACCTTGAAGTATATCCAGTCTGCTTTAATGTCTCTATTTTGTTTTCTTTATGAAGGCTTAGGTTTAAAAAAAAAACACAGCAAGTTTTAACGATGAAAATAGCAATTTATGATATAACTTCTTGATGCCATAATGTAGCAGTGAAGATCATCTTTGTTTTGAGAGATAAAACGTTTTCTCTCACTAAATAGGTTCACAAAACAGGGTTTGCAGCACAACATTACCCTCTAACTTGAGCTGAATTTCTTCCATTACTGCTGACATAAATGTCAGCTTAGTCAATAGGTTATACTCAATTGTCAAAGTCTTCCCTAC